>NW_023270323.1:52691124-52833564 GCF_011800145.1 Mirounga leonina | reverse complement strand
AAGTCTTTCAGAAAATGTCCTTGGGTATTCGGTAAAAATGAATTCTATAGAATCAGTGCATAGTAATGGTATAGTCCATATTTGCTAAGGCTGAAACTTTGTGACATACATTTTTATTTTTCTTCTAAGTAGACTGTTTGATAAAACCAAATGGATCTGTAATTCATAAAAATTTGACAGTTTAACCAAGTTAAGTGAAGTTAATCAGTATGCTGTAATGGTGAATTTTGGGGGTGGAGGGAGGTTACACATTTCGAGATGGCCATAATTGGGAGTCTGTCAAGCCACTGCTATTCTAAAGGTGATTTCTTTTTGAAATTGGGTCAGCTTTGCTCCTTTCTTCCTGAGTGCACATTTTCTAAGGAGTTCTAAGTCTTTTCAAGCTCCGCCTTAGGGAGCACAAAGCAATGGCCTAAAGGGGGAGTAACATAGACCTAACAGATCTTAGGGTGATCCTATATAGTTTATTTGTAAGATAAATACACATCAGGAACTGCTTATAAACTGCCCTTTATTATTTTATCAAAGCAATTATATTTGTAAGTTATTGATCAACTATAAGCAACCAAAAAATGTTGAAGTTACAATCATAACAAATTTCTGAATATAGACTTCCATACATTTAATTGAGGATATCAAAGTTGTAAAAATAAATGTATTCAAAGCCATGTTATATATTATATACATGTATTTTATGTTGTTTTAATTCAGTATTAAACTCTGTTGTGCTAAAAAAATGTCTTATGCTTCTATTTTTATTTTTCAATTTTCCCTATTGTGATATATATCTATATAGATTAAATATGTGTAACATATACATTTTTGTATCATGTGTTACATATTATATAATCATGTAGTATATATTACATATGACATTTTAGATCTTTGTCTTATATGATATTTAGTATAAATCTTTGCTAAATCTTATATCCCTACTATGTGCCAGTGCTGTGGTAAACACTTCACATTTTTTTTATTTTATTTTCACCCATCTTATGTGGTAGAGAGATACTATCATCTTCATACATTTTATTTATTTTTATTTTTATTTTTTTAAAGATTTTATTTATTTTTATTTATTTATTTGACAGAGAGAGACACAGCGAGAGAGGGAACACAAGCAGGGGGAGTGAGAGAGGGAGAAGCAGGCTTCCCGCTGAGCAGGGAGCCCAATGCGGGGCTCGATCCCAGGACCAGGATCATGACCTGAGCCAAAGGCAGACGCTTAATGACTGAGCCACCCAGGTGCCCCATCTTCGTACATTTTATACAAAATACTGAGGGGCCGAAAGGTTGCAGATATTGGTCAAGATCTCCTAGGATACTAGGGGACACTGTATGTCAAATTAGGCTGTCTGCTTCTGATTCTGTGCACTAACCACTATTCAGTACAATCCCATGATACCATAATAGCATAGACATAATTAGTTTGATTGCAAGCAATTTTTTTTTAAAGATTTTATTTATTTATCTGAGAGAGGGCACATGAGAGGGAGGAGGGTCAGAGGGAGAAGCAGACTCCCCGCCGAGCAGGGAGCCCGACGTGGGACTCGATCCCGGGACTCCAGGATCATGACCTGAGCTGAAGGCAGTCGCTTAACCAACTGAGCCACCCAGGCGGCCGCAAGCAATTTTTTAAAGTATGAATAAGAGATTATTTCTTAGATATCAAATCTTTTAGAAAAAATGCTTTATGCAAAATTTGATGCAATCTCCATAATAGAGAAGGAATCTTAGAACATTAATTACAAACTTACATAGGCTTATGTAAGATGTCCAGATTAGCGCCCCTTCCTTCCATTAAAAGCAGGTCCTTCTTTATTACCATTAGCTCATATAATCCAGAAGTAGTTATATGAATTAATTTTGTCTAAACGAATCTTAATACATTTTTCTTTCTGACCTCTACATTATTTTGCAGAAAGTAACCTCAATGAGTAGGCTTTTAGAGTGACTTTGAAATTTGAGATCTTTCAATGTAACTAATTTGAAATAAATAATAAATCCACATGTTGATTGCTTTAGTCTATGCAGAATCAATAGAAATCTTGAAGCAACCCTCAAACTGCCTTGCTCAGTATTAAAATGGCCCTGTGGATTGGCTCTAGTACAAAATGAACATGCTATGATTAAGGGTACCTTCACCAGACAGTTTGATATCAATTTGCTTGCTTGATTTTGATAAGTATTTTACTTTTCTTATTATAAAGTTAACCTTAGCATATACTTTTAAAACCATTTCTATATAATAAAATTCTAATAATCCAGCATGATTGAGTTCTAATACAAACCATAAATAACAAAATTCACATGCTACCATGTCATTAGAATTCTTCCTTCCTGAAAATTGTCATATGAGCATAATTGTTTTAGAGTCATAATCTCTCAAAATGATATTTGTTAAATGTACGTAACAAAACCTTAGACATCCTTACTGGTATTCACTAAGTTTTAATGCAAGTTTCTCTTATATATTTTTGATTTTCTGGGTGACACTGATCAGTGGCCAGATTGATCTATGTATCTATCACATATCTACATATACATCTATTATGGAGATATAGATGGCAAAGAGTTTCTCACAAATAAATTTTTTTTAAAGATTTTATTTATTTATTTGAGAGAGAGAGAACGAGAGAGAGAGAGAGAGCATATGAGAGGGGGGAGGGTTAGAGGGAGAAGCAGGCTCCTCGCCAAGCAGGGAGCCCGATGCGGGACTCGATCCCGGGACTCCAGGATCATGACCCGAGCTGAAGGCAGTCGTTTAACCAACTGAGGCACCCAGGCGCCCCTCACAAATAAATTTTAACATAATGACTGGCACATAGTAAACACTCAATTGCAATTTTATTGCTGTTTCTGCTCTTGATACTGCTGTTGCTCTTACTACCAACTACTTGAAAAGACAAAGAAATAATTATTAGCAAAGTCAAGGATAAGTATCCACTGCTAATGTACGGACTCACTGCATATGGGCTTTTATTTTTAATTTAGCTAAGGTGAGAAGACATAAAATTATTCCTCTTTGTTAAAGATATTAAAAACTTCCTGTGTTGGGGCGCCTGGGTGGCTCAGTCATTAAGCATCTGCCTTCGGCTCAGGTCATGGTCCCAGGGTCCTGGGATCGAGCCCCACATCAGGCTCCCCACTCCGTGGGAAGCCTGCTTCTCCCTCTCCCACTCCCCCTGCTTGTGTTCCCTCTCTCGCTGTCTCTCTCTCTGTCAAATAAATAAATAAAATCTTAAAAAAAAATAAAAATAAAATAAAAACTCCCTGTGCTTCTCTGCTTCCTATATATAAAGTCTCAAATATAGACCTTGTTTATTCTATTGGGTAATTTGAAATTATGAAGTATCAGAAAATATCCAGTGTTAAAGCTCATTTCTATTTCCAAAGGAAAATTTTCAAGTATTCTAATATAAGAACTGTTATAGTAAAACTTAGCTTCATATCACTTAAATGATACAATTCAGATGTTTTACTTATTTTTAAGATTTCTTCAGATACTTTATGGTCCCCAAATGCAGCTACAATTTGGGTGCACATATGTGTGTGTTGATATCACCTAATATAAAGGGTAATATATTTAATTCCATTACACTACTGCTTTAATTTTTATCAAATAATTCATCACTATCCAAATTCTAGGAGTTTTGTCATGAGTATTAACATATAAAATGCTTAAAATATTTTCATATTTTGCCCAGTTCCTAAATTTACTATTGTATAAAAGCCTATGAATCATTAATGAGAAATGTTAAGGAAAAGATATATTATTATAAGTTAACTCATTATTTGGATTCCAGAATACAGCCTGTCCCCATAGAAATGCAAAGCGCAACCATCAATTTGTACCTCAGTCTAACAAGATATACTATAAAATGCCTCATCGCAGTTAGTGAACATTCTGACCATCCGCTTTGCCCTCTGCTGTCAAGAGCCACCACAAAAAAAAATCTCATGTTCAGCAAGCAATCAAGATGCAGATGTTGGGTTATCATCCTTTCATTCATTCTCTTGGATACTTATGGGATATCTACCACATTAGAGTCTCTGCTCTGGGCACTTGAAATGCATCATTGAACAAACAGATTAAAAAGAATCTTGCCCCGGGGCACCTGGGTGGCTCAGTCCTTAAGCATCTGCCTTCGGCTCAGGTCATGATCCCAGCGTCCTGGGATCGAGCCCCGCATCAGGCTCCCTGCTCCGCGGGAAGCCTGCTTCTCCCTCTCCCATTCCCCCTGCTTGTATTCCCTCTCTCGCTGTGTCTCTCTCTGTCAAATAAATAAAAAAAATCTTTAAAAAAAAAAAAAGAATCTTGCCCTGCAGAGCTTATATAAAAACAGCATAATAAACAATAAATTGCATAGCAAACTAGAAGTGTCGCTGAAGGGAATGATATGGAGAAGGGTAAGTTGAATCATACACACCGATCTGTGAGGGGATGGGGAAAGGTCACAACTTCAAATAGGATGTTTAAGGTGGGGCCTATTTGAGAAGATGACATTTGTGCAAAGACTTGAAAGAGGAGAAGTTGGTGGCTATAGGAGTATCTGAGGAAAGTTCTGTCCAGGTAGAGAGGCTATCCAGTGCAAGGGCTTTATGGCAGAGACATACCTGGAATGTTGAAGCACTTCAAGGAGATGATGTAAGCCAATTGATAATTAAAAGAGGGAGTAGTAGAAGATAAAATCAGAAATTAAGGGACCTATTACAGTCAAATACTACAGACCATCATGAGAACTATCCAAAGAGGTAAGATAATATATATATATATATATATATTTTGTTGTTGTTGTTGTTGTTTTATTTAGAGTAAAAGAGATGGCTGGGTGGCTTAGTTGGTCCTGGGATCAAGTCCCGCATCAGGCTCCTTGCTCAGCAGGAAGCCTGCTTCTCCCTCTGCCTGCCACTCCCCCAGCTTGTGCTCTCTCTGACAAATAAATAAATAAAATCTAAAAAAGAAAGAAAATTGATCTTGGGGCACCTGGGGTGGCTCAGTCGGTTAAGCGTCTGCCTTCAGCTCAGGTTATGGTCCTGGGGTTCTGGGATTGAGCCCTGAGATGGGCTCCCTGCTCAGCTTCTCCCTCTCCTCCCTGCTTCTGCTCTCTCTCGCTATCTCTTTCACTATCTCTTTTTCTATCTTTGTCTCTCTCTCAAATAAATAAATAAAATCTTTAAAAAAAGAAATAAAATTGATCTTTAAAAATTTAGTGAAATTTAGGGCGCCTGGGTGGCTCAGTTGGTTGAGCGACTGCCTTCGGCTCAGGTCATGATCCTGGAGTCCCAGGATCGAGTCCCGCATCGGGCTCCCTGCTCAGCAGGGAGTCTGCTTCTCCCTCTGACCCTCCCCACTCTCATGTGCTCTCTCTCATTCTCTCTCTCTCAAATAAATAAATAAAATCTTTAAAAAAATTTAAAAAAATAAAAATTTAGTGAAATTTAAATACTTTTTTATTAAAACATTTTATTTATCTATTTGACAGAAATGCAGTGAGAGGGAACATAAGCAGGGGGAGTGGGAGAGGGAGAGAGAGAAACAGGCTTCCCGCGGAGCAGGGAGCCCTATGCGGGGCTTGATCCCAGGACCCTGGGATCATGACCCAAGCCGAAGGCAGATGCTTAATGACTGAGCCACCCAGGCACCCCAAATTCAGTGAGATTTAAATGAAAGAAGTATCCAGCCAAATATATTTTTATAGAGCATTGTTAATATCTATGTGAAGTTTATTCCTGAAAGCCCATTGATTTCCTGTGTGAAAGGCAAAAATTCATTTAAAACTTCAAAAAAAATCTTAGAATATTATCCTATATTTTCTCTCTTGCTGCTTATACAAACACCTGAGCTATAAATTTTGTGAAAGAACCTTCACTAGGAATAGATTTCTATAAAGAGAAAACAAAAGTTTATATATATATATACACATATACATATATATATATACATATATACCTCCATCCTCAATGGAGCTGACACAGCTTTATTTTATACATTCTCCATCTGTTTGTCTGGCTCATTTCTGGGCACTGGTATGTTTAAAACAAGTGATACTGTTTGCTCAACAGAAATCCATAGTCAGCAACCTCATTTCTATTTCTGTCTTCCATACTTGAGCCAGAGAATTTTGCTTAAGATAAAAAGATACCACTGTGATTTGCCTATTTTTTAAATCTATATAGAATATTATCCAAAAGTATTAGGAAGATAAAAGGAAGAAAGGAGGAAAGATTTCTTTTCTTAGGAGAATACATAAATCAATTACACATAAGTTCATAACGAGGAATAAAAACTTCTCTTTCAAACCATGAAAGTAAGTATCCATGTTTAAAAATAGCTATCCTTGTAAGACATTCTTCTATGGCTTCTGGGGGGAAAAAAAAGCAAACTTCTTTACCTATTGACGTATTTTCATATATATGTGACTTTTTTTTAAAGATTTTATTTTATTTATTTATTTATCAGAGAGAGAGACAGAGCACAAGCAGGGGGAGAGGCAGGTAGAGGGAGACGCAGCTCCCTGCTGAGCAAGGAGCCTGATGTGGGACTAGATCCCAGGACCCTGGGAACATGACCCAAGCCGAAGGCAGCCGCTTAACTGACTGAGCCACCCAGGCATCCCAATATCTATGGAACTTTAATGGACTGTTGTCGATCATATATATTTCCTAACATTTCCTAGCATTGTTATTTAGACTGGGTTAATCACTTCTTAAATTGATGATTCCCTAACTGCATATATAATACAGAGATTATTATCAAGTATGTATTAGGCTAGGTTCTCCATATGAACTTTCAAATGCAGTTTTCATTATCTGTGTGTTTATTTAATATCATTTACTACAAAGTTTCGTCCACCCTGGTCCCATCCTCATGTTATACGGGCACTACTCTATTCAGTCATTCAATATATTTTGTAAACATTTTATAGTAATTTCCACACTAGTTGAAGTTACAGCAGTGTAAATGATTGATATAACACTAGTCGTAATGAAGCTTAAAATATACAGGACAAAAGGGTATAACACATATAATTAAGAATAATTACCTACTTTTGAAATTAAATATTAGAAAGATAGATGTACTACATTCCACGGAGGTGTACCTAGGAAAGTAAACTTACTCTGGGAAATTTCTACGAAGTTTCCCAAAGGAAGGAGCATTTCAATTGAGAACTGAAATATAAAGTTACATAGGGGACTAAAAGAAGTAGTTTACAGGTTGAGACAATAGCATGTGTAGAAAAATGAAGTAGAGCATTGGGCCTATCCAAAGAGGTAAGATAATTTTTTTTTAAAGATTTTATTTATTTATTTGAGAGAGAGAATGAGAGAGAGAGAGCAC
Source organism: Mirounga leonina (assembly GCF_011800145.1). Classification (NCBI taxonomy): domain Eukaryota; kingdom Metazoa; phylum Chordata; class Mammalia; order Carnivora; family Phocidae; genus Mirounga; species Mirounga leonina. The sequence continues at coordinate 52,826,222 of NW_023270323.1, read as the reverse complement.
ATGAGAGGGGGGAGGGTCAGAGGGAGAAGCAGACCCCCTGCCGAGCAGGGAGCCCGATGTGGGACTCGATCCTGGGACTCCAGGATCATGACCTGAGCCGAAGGCAGTCGCTTAACCAACTGAGCCACCCAGGCACCCCAAGATAATTTTTTTATATTTAAAGTAAAAGAGCAGGCAGAGGTTATATACTACATAATTCAAACTATAATACACTCTGGGAAAGGGAAAAGTATGGAGACAGTTAAGACATCAGTGGTTGCCAGGGGTGGGGGAGGTGAATATACAGAGCACAAAGGATTTTTAGAGCAATGAAACTACTCTGTCTGATGTTACAATGGTGGACATATGTCATTATACATTTGTCCAAACCCATAGAATGTACAAGACCAAGAGGGAACCCCAGAGTAAGCTACACACTTTTGGGTGATAACGATGCATCAATGTAGGTTCATCAGTTGTTAACAAACGTAGCCACTCTGGTGAGGATGCTAATAGTTAGGAAGGCTATGCCTGTGCAGGAGCAGGAGCACATGGGAAATCCCTGTATCTTCCACCCAATTTTAGTGTGACTCTAAAACAGCTCTAAAAAATTGTTTATGATAAACAAACTAAAACGTCTAGGACAAGAAGTAATAAGAGAAGGAAAAAAGAGAGAATGAGTTTTATTATAGGGAACCGCAAGTATTAGTAAGCACTTTAGACTCTAAGAGAAATGGGAAATCATAATATAGTTTAATTAGCATGGGGACATGCACATGCACAGCCTTTTACTCTACTCTGACAGCAGAGTAGTGAATGGTTTGGAAGTGTTGAGAAAGAGAAAACGAATGAAGATCAGTTTTAAGAGGCTATCATGCTAGACAGGGAGAAAAATGAAGGTTAAAGACACTGGAATTAGATTCATAAAACAGATTTGTGAGACAACCAGGAGAAAAAACACTCAGAATTTAGTGACAAAAGGGTGAGGCGTGAGGAATAGAGTCGAGTCAAAGATGGTAGCCAGGATTCAGCACTTAGAGCAGCGTTGGTGCTGGTAGAATTCGTCAAGCTAAGGGAACAACATAAAAGAAGCAAGCTCTGAGGACAGAAGAGTCCATCAGTTTACTTGGTAACGTTTTGCATTAATCACTAGGAATCTGCACAGCATACTAGCAGACAAAGAACAATGGGGAGGTTCTGAAATTGAAAATTAAAAGAAAGGATTTCAACAAAAGCTTTGTTCTAGAGGAAGCAGCTCTGAACCAGGTATCTAGATGAACAATGGTATCTAATGACCTTATACAAATCACTTAATTTCACCAAATAGTACTTTTCTCTTCCTGAGAAAATACATGGGCAAACATGAAATTGAATTTTCTTTTTCCTATCAAGCTAAGGTTGAATCATTTCATCTACTTCATCTACTTCTGTTTCTTAATATCTATAATTAAAAACTGAGGATATAATATAGACCATGGTGACTTTAGTTAGCAATCCTGTGTTGTATATTTGAAAGTGGCTAAGAGAGTGGATCTCAAAAGTTCTCATCACAAGAAAAAGAAATTTATAACTGTGTGGTGATTGATGTTTACCAGACTTATAATGGTGATCATTTTGAGATATATATAAATGTTGAATCATTATGCCATACACCTGAAACAAATATATGTCAATTATATTTCCAGAGAAAATTATAACGAAGTAAGAATTATGATTTAAGTTTCACCTCTCATACCAACACAGTTGAATATAGTTGATGCCTGAATGTAGTTTAGAAATGGATTCTGAAACCATGTCCATGCATAACAGAAGTCTCCTGATTCTCTCCAGGTATGGGAGGAAGTGGTAGGGCATGAATCCATCATTTGCAATCTGGGGACAAGATTTTATGTTTCCATTTCTATATATTTATGATGCATTTATGAGTCCTTATGTAAATACAAACACATATAACAAATAAAGAACTACATAATGTATAAGAGGAAACATTTTGAAGATTTTATTTATTTATTTGACAGAGAAAGACACAGCGAGAGAGGGAACACAAGCAGGGGGAGTGGGAGAGGGAGAAGCAGACTCTCTGCCAAGCAGGGAGCCCGATGCGGGACTTGATCCCGGGACTCCAGGATCATGACCTGAGCCGAAGGCAGTCGCTTAACCAACTGAGCCACCCAGGCGCCCAAGAGGAAACATTTTGAAAACTGAAGAACACCAAGGCTCTCTTTATCTGTCACCAAGGTTACAAGAAGTTATAAAGACAACTGCCCCTAGCAATAATGTATTTAAATAAAACATTCCATTATGGTGCAATTTTATTTCTCCAAAACTCATATAATAAGGAAAGATGAGACAAATTGCTCCATTTGTGAGTAATGGAAGAAAGAGAGTCTTTTCAGCCTGCCCCAGTGTATTTGTTATCAATGATCTAATTTTCTTCAATGTATGCCAGAATCACCCGCAAAAAGACATGGAATAGAACTATAGAGTTGTTAGCTATTATATTACAGTAACTTCTTAAAGTTTATTTTTGGAATTAAGTGAAACAATGTATGAAACTATCACACGTATAACAGAAATAAGGCTCATTTGAATAGCATTTTAAGAATTAACAGGTCTGTATAATCTGAAACCCCAAATCTTAAATGAAATTGCCGGAGTCTTTACATGTATGGTGCCTGTATAACAGGTTTTGTATAATGCAATTTTTGCTCACTCAATCCACATTATGAAAAGAGGACTATATATGCCATTCTGTTTAATAATAAAGGACTTATTTCCATACATAAACTATAAATACAATACAGAGAAGATCTGATTTCACTCTCTAGAAAGACGTGAAGTTCTTATCTAGGTTTGTGTAGGATTTTTTTTTTTTAAATGTTCTGTTCAACGTCTGCCTCTTTTTGTCTTTCTTTTTTCTTTTTCTTATTTTCCTTTAAGAGGCTTTGTGGGTTTTTGTTTATTTGTTTTTTGCAGTGAACATGGCATTAAAAATAATACTTTTTTGTTTCAAGTTTTTACTTAAATTCTAGTTAGTTGATATAAAGTATAATATTGGTGTGGGCACTAAAATTTAGTGATTCATTACTTGCATATAATACCCCGTGCTCATCACAACAAGTGCCCTTCTTCATACCCATCACCCATTGTGATTTAAGCTCTTTGCATCCCATGTCAGTGGGGCTGGAGTGTGTTTTTCTAGGTATCAGTTTTCTGACACATAGTTTACACTAGTAATTCTTGTGGGGTTTTTTTTTTTTTCTTATCTCTCAAATAAATTTTAATAATTTCACCTTCTAGCATTCTTTATCTCTGACTTTTCTTCCTTTACATAATTTAACCAGGTTCTCTCATCTACCCCCTCTACTTCCCAACTATTAGGAAACCTCTTTTTGGTCTCTGAATTTTTTTCAGCCAGGTCGATCTCCTGGCTTCAGACACATTTTCTTTTTCAGCTAATTAGTAAGCCTAAGAGCTTGGATGGCTCAACGACATGTTGAAGTTAGCCTGTACAGAAAATAATCCATCAACACTTTCCCCGAGTCATTTTTCCTTTCATATCCTCAATTTTTGTGCCATAATCCTATGTGTCATCCTTGACTGTTTGCTCTAAATCTGTTCACAGTATATGCAAAGCTGGAACAAATCTACAGCTGACTCTCAAATAGCAGGTTTGAACTGCTCAGATCCACTTAGATGCAGATTTTTTTTTCAATAAATACAGGACAGTATTACAAATTCATTTTTCTTATACTTTTCTTATCATTTTCTTTTGTCTAGCTTACTTTACTGTAAGAAAACAGTATATAATACAAAGCATACAAAATATGAGTTAATCAGCTGTTTATGTTATCAGTAAGGCTTGCTGTCAACAGTAGGCTATCAGCGGTTAAGTTTTTTGGGTAGTCAAAGTTATATGAAGATTGTTGACTGTGTGGGGTGTTGGTGCCCCTACTAAGACCTTTGGAATCTTCCTTCACCTGCATTTCCCCATCCCAGTTCCCACCAGTATCTTCTTTGGCCTAGATTATCATGACAGGATTTTAATCGATTTTCTATTTTCTAGTCTAAACTCCAGTAATCCAATTTCCATACAGCAGCCAGGATCGTTTTCATACAGACAAAATTGGATGTCCGTCCCCTCCTTAAACTCCTTCTTAAAGCTTAAATTACTGCTTACATTTTAAACTAGTTGCCCCCTAAGCTTATAAATCTTCCAGTTTCTAAGTCTCTGGCCTCCATTTACTTCTCTGTATCATCTCTTGCTACCAGCACCATTTTCTTCCCTATCAAACCATACATACACAACACCTTAAGTTTCAGCCCTCATTCCACCATGTTAGAATATATAATTATGTAGTGAAATATGTGGTTGCTAAGAAACTTACTCTAATCACTGGATCTTACTTAAGAGGTTGCTCCCTCTGCTTAGAACCCATTTCCCCCAACTCCCCTACTTCCCACCCACTCCCCAAATCCTTTGTCCTTCCCTACTCAGCTTATATGATTTTTTTTCAACCCCTGTACCCAGTCTGTATAGGTCCCCCTCACTTCCCATGACATAGTGTTAACAGCTACTGCAGTATTTCCAAACCTCACTGTTGAGACTTTTTTTTTAAATTTAAAGATTTTATTTATTTATTTGAGAGGAAGAGCAAGAGAGAGAGCAAGAGAGGGTGCATGCACAGAGGGAGAGGGAGGAGCAGACTCCCTACTGAGCAGGGGGAGTGGGAGAGAGGGAAAAGCAGGCTTCCTGCTGAGCAGAGAGCCGGATGCGGGGCTTAATCCCAGGACCCTGGGATCATGACCTGAGCTGAAGGCAGACGCTTAACTGACTGAGCCACCCAGGCACCCTGTTGGCATCCTAAATTAAAGAAGAGAATATAACAAAGAAAATTCTAAAAAATGCACTAACTCATTGATTTAGACCTTTTATTTTTTAAATATTTTACTTATTTATTTGACAGATAGAGAAAGAGAGAGAGCACAAGCAGGGTGAGTGGCAGGCAGAGGGAGGAGAAGCAGGCTCCCGCTGAGCAGAGAGCCGGATGCGGGGCTCAATCCCAGGACCCTGAGATCCTGACCTGAGCTGAAGGCAGACGCTTAACTGACTGAGCCACCCAGGCGCCCCTGTTGATTATCTTTTTACTTGTCTTCATCTCTTACTCTCATACAATTTTCTATTAGCATTGCACATTAAATGATTTTTAAGATGATTTTTTAACCATTCAAGTCATCACATATCATATTCTATTGGTTATCAATCAATTTCTGTATTTATACCACAAATCATCATGGAGATGTATAGGCAGAGAGATATGTTTAATAGGTCATAAATTAAGTATATATTCTGTGAGACCTCTTATTGGTTAATTTCCTATTTCTAAAATAGTAGATTAGATAGCTACAGTAAATTATTATAAAATTTATCAGTAATTTGTTTATGGAGACAGAGACCCTAAGTATTTAGATGATTTTGGAAGGTACTTTTCACACTGCTTTCCAAAACAATATACCAATTTGGATGATCAACTATAACATATATAAGTGCTCAATTCACTGTTCTCCCAATAGGAGGGATTGCACTTATTTTTAATATAGTGGTTAATTGGGTACTGTAAAATATTATAGAATTTTTAACTTTTATTTCTCAATTTACTGGTATAAGAACATATTCACTTGTTCTCCCCCATTTGTATTTTATCCTTTGTCACCTATTACCTCACTTACCCATTCATCCAATGGACTGTGGAATAATATATATCAATTTTTATAACTATCTTATAACAAGTGTTATAACAAATTTATTATAACAAATAATTTTCATGTTCTGGGCACTTAAAATTCCCTTGAATATTTTCTTTGCATTTAATTCTTTAGTTTACATTTCTGTGAAGTTTGAGTATAGTATACATGTTCATATTCAAATCTCTTCATTGTATCACTTACTAAGTTAAAGAAAATTTTACCCATTTTAAGTTAGTAAGTTATCCCCCAATTTAGAATTTGAAAATATCAGTATGGTTATCTTCTATTTTTAACTGAATTTTTTCACTTAATTATTTAATCCATTTAAATAAATTATTTGAAGTTTATCTTTTTCTATAATGTGGGATTAAGATCTATTTTTTTCAAAATAATCTATTATCCCCATTCCTTTTTATTATTTCCAGTGGTATCTTTATACTTTAATAAATGTTTACATATAAAAGGGTCTCTTCCTGAACAATATCTCCTTTTCCACTGGTAATCCTATTTATTTCTAACCTGTTACCGCATGGCACTATTAATTTTTATATGTTACAGGGCAAGTCCACCATCTTCCCCCTTTCCTTTTGAAATGATTTCTTAAAGATAATTGATTTTCTTAAAGATATATGTAATCTTTAACATAATTTCTTAAGTCCTTTCAAAAAAGTAATTTTGATTGAACTTGTATTATTCCTTCAAATGCATGAGTGCAATTCCGAAATTCTCCCTTTAAGGAATTTAGTCTCTCTCAATTATTATGTATATTTCCTATTTGGTAATCAGGAAGGTGATTAGTCTTGTATATAACTACCATTACTGCGTATATTTATTAGTTTAGATTAAGATGATTTAATTGGGGGGGCGCCTGGGTGGCTCAGTTGCAACTGCCTTCTGCTCAGGTCATGATCCTGGAGTCCCAGGATTGAGTCCCGCATCAGACTCCCTGCTCAACAGGGAGTCTGCTTCTCCCTCTGACCCTCCCCGTCTCATGCTCTCTCTCTCTATCTCATTCTCTCTCTCAAATAAATAAATAAAATCTTTTAAAAAAAAGATTTAATTGGGGTTAATAAGTATTATTATAAAAAAGGCACTCTCCCTTTTTAATATGACCTAAATCTATTGAGTTTGCAATTTTTGTCAGTAGAGCATCCAAAAAGTTTAATGACATATACAAAAATATTTCCAGATTATTTTTCTTAAAGATGTATTGATTTATTGGAGAGAGAGAAAAGAGTGCACAGGGAGGAGGGGCAGAGGAAGAGGAAGAGGGAAAGAAAAACTCAAGCAGATTCTGTGCTGAGCACAGAGCCCACACAGAGCTCCATCTCAAGACCCTGAGATCATACCTGACCTGAAACGAGAGTCAGAATCTTAACCAACTGCACCCTCCAGGTGCCCCCAGGTTATTTCTGAAGTCAAGGAGGTTTTCCTGAAATTTTGGTCAAAGATAAATAGCTATTCACTGAACTCCTAAACTGAATATTAATGATGAGATGTGAAGGTGCTGCAATTAAATTCTTAAAGGTAGACTAATTAAAGATACAGTGTAATATTGATGAAGAATACGGGTTCTGGAGCCAGACTTCCAGAACAGATTCTCTTCTTCATCTATACCTACTGCTCCCAAAGTGTGATCCACAGACCTTGGGAACTCCTAATAACCTTTCAATCCTTGACAACTTTCTCATCCTTGAGCACATGTCTTTTTAATATTCTGTGTGACAAAATGGGAAGTATACATTAAGAAATTTCTTATATACACCAAAATATGATAAATGTTCAAGGAAAACCACTTATGTGATAATTTGATTTGTGAGTTGAATAACTTTTTTCAAAGAAAACCATTTTTACTTGGAAAAATGACATAACAGATAATCTATGAATACTCACACTGGGCTGCTGAGCAAAGATTCTCAGATTCAATGAAGTGGCTCTGTATCTTCAAGTAAAACAAGAGAAAACTAGTTGTTGTCAATGGTAAAATCTGAGCTTTCTCATAAAAATTAGAATTTTGGAAAACTTTTATACGCCACTATGCACTTGATAGCTTTCCAACATTTGAAGATTTACTGATGAGACTGGTGGTGATATTAACAAAATTGGTCTATTAAAAAAAAATAACAAAAGAAGTTGAGTATTGGAAGATCTATATAACTTGGTGATTCAATATTTTTCAAATGACCAAAGCATAGGATACAATACCAGACATGAGTAAAAGATTCACTGAAAGTACAATAAAAACATGGATTTTAAAATAATGTAGTATAGAAATTTCATTGATATGCTTTATCTTCTACATTGCAACTAACCAGCATTTTAGAAACTAGCATTTGCTGAGTTCTACCACAGTATCAAAGAAGAATATACAAAACTATCTAGAAAGGCTAATAATACACTTGTCCCTTTTTAACCTCATCTGTATCATGAGGTCATTTTTCTTCCTGTACTCACAAAAACTACAAATAACAGATTGAATGAAGAAGCAGATAGAAGAATATATCTATCTTCTTTTTTAACCAGATTTTTTTTTTTCTCTAAAGCTTACAGCACCCAGTATTTCCAGGTGGTCTTCCATCCAAGTATTAACCATGTTTGACCCTGTTTAGCTTTCCAGGTCAGAGAAGATCAGACCTGTTCAGGATGGTATGGCCATAGACCTAAACCAGATATTAAAGAGATCTGAAAATGTCAAAACAATGCCACTCTTTTCAATGTTGTTTTTGCTTTGTAAAAAATATATTTTGGCTAAACATAATTTGTGTTTTAAGCTACTATTTAATAAGTATTATGAAAATTTGTCAATTTTAGCTTCTAATAGATTAAGCATAAATTGATTAGCAAACATAAACAAAGCTTTTTGGGGTCCTTAAGAGTATAAAGAATTACTGAGGGAAAAAGAAAAAGTCTAAGAGCCACTGATGTAAACCATTTGATCTATATATAGAGCTAACAATAGTATCTATATCATGTAAGGATTGATGGGTAGATAAATGTAATACTTTAAGTGGATTAACTAAAGTATAGGAGGCTAGATACAGCCTTGAGGAACCTAATAGAATAAATTGCATAAACAATTGTTAAAATATTAAAAGTTGTTTTTTGTAGACAAACCCTATCAGATATCAATACTTATTATAAAACTATTATTATTCAGACAGCATAAAACTAAAGCAAGTAGAACAACTATATCAATGTAACAGGAGACAGTCTACAAAGAAACACACACATAAAGAGTCATACATGACAAAGATAACACTTCATTGCAGCAAGAGATAGATAAATTTTTCAATATATAGTGCCAGGTCAACTGGATCAAAAAGGATCAAAAGGAATTCTTGTCCCTACCTCACACTCTAGCAAAAATAAATTTCATATGGATTATAGAGCTAAATGTGTATGATTAAAAAATAAAGTTTAAAAAGATAAATGAATTATAATCTTATGATTTGATTATGTAAGTTTATTACTTCTAAACAGGATGGAAAATCTCTAAAAATGAGAAAATTGGATTCTATTAAAAGTTAATTATTTTTATCAATAACACAATAAAATGGATTATTCTCACAAATATAAGAAGTAAAAGAAATCTGATGCAAAAGACACATTTTATGTGATTTTACTCAGATAGTGTTCAAAAAAAGTCAAAACTGGAACACCTGGGTGGCTCAGTCAAGCCACCAACTCTTGGTTTCAGCTCAGGCTGAGACCTCAGGTGGTAAGATGGAGACCCGCCTCAGGCTCTGTTCTCAGTAGGGAGTCTGCTTGAGCTTCTTTCCCCTTCCATGTCCCTCCCCTTCTGCTCTCTCCACACACACACTCACTCTCTCTCTCCCTAAAATAAATTTAAAAAACTAAAAAAAAAAAAAAAAGAAAAAAGAAGTCAAAACCAATGCCTGATTCTGGAACTTAAGATTGTGATTACCTTTGGTGTGTGTTGTCTAGAAGAAAGGGTACGGCAGCGTTCTGGGTTATGGTATCGTTTTGTTTCTTGATCTGGTTGCTAGTCACATAAGCATGCTCAGTTTTTGAAAATGAATCATATATGCTTTTGATTTGTAAATTTTCTTATTCAATATACTTTAATAATTTTAATAAACTGATACCCTAAAATATTCATTTTTAGGAGAACATAGGAAATTAATAAAAAATAAGTGGCATTACTTTACAAATATCTGAATTTATATGTATAAATATATAAAGAATAAATGAAAATAAGAAATCACAACATGATGTTGGTTTCAACTTAGATATTCAAGATATTTGAGTATAAAACTACTAAGAGATTTGTTTTTGACACAGTGCTTATGTTCTGGATAATAAGAAAGTTTCCAGAATCTTAATTTTATATAGTACATGATTAAGGTGTTTTATGAATTTTTCAAATGCTGAATGTGCTTATAGTAATTTTGTTCTGCTATTAAAATAGCTAATATCAAATAGCTTTAGAGAATTTTAAATTTTGATTGATGGATAGGTATTATGACAACATTACTGATTAAAATATCTAGGGGGCGCCTGGACGGCTCAGTCATTAAGCGTCTGCCTTTGGCTTAGGTCATGATCCCAGGGTCCTGGAATCGAGCCCCGCATAGGGCTCCCTGCTCAGCGGGAAGCCTGCTTCTCCCTCTCCCATTTCCCCTGCTTGCGTTCCCTCTCTCGCTGTCTGTCTCTGTCAGATAAATAAAATCTTTAAAAAATAAACAAACAATGGACTTTTTGTTTGTTTAATTTACTTTTATGTTTTCTGGCTGATTTTATGGAATCTGCGTTGCTCTTCCAGCTTCAAATTGAATCTAATATAGGGTAAATGTACAGGTAAAATACACTAAGAGATCATTTGTTTTTTCAATTCTTCATTCAGCCCACAGATGTTTAGTTGGCCAGACAATATACTAGAGAAACAGTTGTGAACATGGCAAACGCAGTTCCTGTCTCTCAACCCTGGCTGCACATTAGAATTAAACAATCCTGTTGTATAGAATTGAACAATCCTGTTTCAGAGCAACTGAAACCCTTGAGGTTGATGTCTAGGCACCTGTATTTTTTAAAGCTCACTAAGCAATACTGTTGCACTGAGGGTTGCTCAAAGAAATGTTTTAGATTTAGTGACTATACTTAACCTGTAAAAGCAATATTTTGGAGAAAACTAGCATGCTTTCCTACGACCTTATCCCACCTCACTCAGTTAAGTGAATAACTTACCTTCAATGCTTACCTTAATATATTGTTTCTTAAAATAATCAATATATATATTTTGTGTACTTTTTTATTGTGGTAAAATATACATAAAATTTATCATTCTAACCATTTTAGTTGTAAATAACTAACTGGTATGTTTTTAAAGGAAGAAGAAATTTGTGAACTGCCAATAACTATATACTAGTTTCTGTGTGTAGTAATGACATTGAACAAAAAGTTAGTAGTCTCCAAAAAACTCCACTGGTCAAGTGTTTTTTGTTTTTTGTTTTTTTTGGTTTTGGTTTTGGTCAATTGCTTTTGGTGGGTGGGGGGTAAGGGGCAGTATATGTACCTTGCTCTCTGTTCACTAATAAATAAATTACATAAAATCATACTGATACTATAAATTGTACTAGTATAAAGCAAACAAGTGTATTACCTTTAGATTTTGATGAAGTACATTGGTAACAAAACAACCACAACTTATAAAAATCATGGACCAAACATTCATCATCTCTCGGGTCTCATATTTGCAAGGGTCCCTATGGCTCATCTTCCTGAAATCATCCCTTCTGTTGGTTTATTTATTGTTTATAAATAAGCACACTTAAGCCCAGAGAGATAAGGTGAAACAGAGGTCTCAGCTACATAACAGCACCAAGACTAATTTATAGGTTTGTGAATCCTGCATTCTTTCCTCTGCTTACGTAAGTCCTTAATAAAAGCCCTTTATACATCTGCAAATAAATGCAAGGCCAATAGAATTAGATAGTTTCAGCTAAGCTATTCATTCATTTTTCACCCATTCTGTTGTCATTCCCTCTCTACTTGCTTTCCATTTTGTCTTCTTTCTTTCTCTTCCTCTTTTCTTTCCTCACTATGTTACAATTCTGTATTTGGTTTTCTTTAATCTATTTGCACAGCAAGGCTGCCTTTGGCTGCCAGCCAACCTTTACTTTCTGTGAGCGAGACAAGTGCCCTTTGGTATGTGTAATGTTGCTGTTTTCTGTTCTTGAAAAAGTCAAACTGAGAGTATATTCAGCCAGCACTTTTTCCAGCTCATTTGGACAGAGATGTTTCTTCCTCAGATTTCCTTCAGAAAGTGACTTCAAGCAAGCTCAGCCTCTGGCTCTCAACTGGACTTTGAATGTTATGATTGAATCTGGCTTTCCAGTTCAGACATATACTAATTTAATCTGCTGACCTTCCGCCTTCCTGCCTCATTTTCTACAAACACTTAACCGTGGGCACCATTTTATCTTCAAGAGCTTCCGGTCCCCTGTGGCATGTTACCCTCATAGAATACATCCAAACAAAACCAAATGAATATGATCAAATAATGCTTATGGAACCTATGGGGATTTTACTAACAAATTAATATTTGGAAAATATAATTAATGGCAATGGCCTGATGGCCGCTGACTTCACACTAACTTAATGGAAAGACAGGAGTGGTTTTGCTTTTTAAACCTACTGTTTTGAGTAACTAACAATGAAAGTGGTACCCATAACTTCCTGTAAAACAAAAGTAAAAACCTATAGTAATAAACATAAGATGAACGCAACAAAGCATAGGATTTCTGTTAATGACTTGCTTGGATATTTGTATATATACAATAAACATTAACAAAATGTATATATAAAACACACTAATTATATATACATTATAATTGTATATATGTATATATAATATATATTAATAGGTACATACACACACATGCACATACATTGTCTTTCAGTTAAAAGGGTTATAATTCATGCTTTTCCCATGGTCTTTTTTACCCTCTACAAATAGGCCCAACTAAGCATTTTCTCAAAACTGCACCTAATACTATAACTCTGCAACATTTTATGTGTATTCAGCATACCTGAACTATCTTTTCAATGTCCCCTAAGATTTTGTGTTTCTGCCTCCTAGCCACATTTTTATCTCCAGTGTTCTTTGAGATGGCTAAGAGTATTTCCTAATATTAAATTTAAATTTCTGCTCTTGGTTTGTTTGATAATGGAAAATTATGTGTTTACTCTATAATATTAATTAATATTAAATTTATATTAAAATATTTTAATATTTTAATATAAATTTAATATTAAATTTAAATTCCTGCTCTTGGTTTGTTTGATAATGGAAAATTATGTGCTTTACTCTATATTCTTTTAGATATGAAATTGATATTTTTCTAGGTTTTCACGTAAGTTGTCCAGATATATACTTAACTTTTCTTCCTGACTTTAAAAAGTATGTTTGTATAAACTTTAATTTTGAAGTATTAGAAGAGGTCAACTTTAAGTGTAAATTAGTTGGATTAAATGCTGGATGTTTGCATAGAAGGGATTTGCTCTCCCAAAACCTGAGGCACAAATTAATTCAGAATGTTAGCTTACCTTTGAGCATAAGTGAGCTACAATTGAATATAAAATCCCTAATTCAATTTTCACCTGGGTGTTTTAGACTCAAATCCATTTTCTCACTGCACTTGAAAAGTACACTGAAGAAGATTTGAAAACGGAATCAAAGTCAAGTGCAAATTCTTTCTGAAAAGAAACCTATTTCCATAATTAACTTGATTGTTTACAAAAATTTATATAAACACAGAAGGAGAGTTTTCAGAGCCTTTGAAATTTGAGCCTGTATGAGTAGATAGGTAAATGGCTAGAAGAGTGGAATATTGATTGAATTCTTAGTTGATTTTTTTAAATCACCTAAAACCTGTTTTTTCTATATACCTTTGTTTTAATCTTTTTCACTCAGTTGTACAAATTAGGTATTAAAAAGTTTTAGATGGGGCATCTCGGTGGATCAGTCGTTTTAAGTGACCAACTCTTGATTTTGTCTCCAGTCATGATCTCAGGGTCCTGGGATTGAGCCCCATGGCAGGGCTCTGCTCAGCGAGTAGTCTGCTTCTCTCCATCTCCCTCTGCCCCACCCCCCACTCACATGTGCTCCCAATCTCTCTAAAATAAATAAATATTTTTTTAAAAAAGTTTAGATATGTTTTTTTTTTAATCTAGTGACCAGGATATAAAAACAATCTCTTATGGGATTTATTTCTAGAACTTAAAAATTTGAACAAATGGATGATTCAACTTAAGCATCTGCCCATATGGGTTTCTTCAATACATGTAAACATTAAAAAATGTCACATTTTGTTATATTTATAAACTAAATATGATCTAATCAATGGCTACCTGCTAAGATTAATAGGATATATAACCTCATCCATTGTGACGTAGGAGGTTCTTCTCTTTGACAAGAAGAGGAAAAAGAAAGGAAAGGGAGAGGAGGAGAGAGGATGGAGAAAATAAAAGAATAAACAAACCATGGGAATTAGGTAAAGACCTTTGATCTCCATTTTACTATGGACAATTTTAAGACATTGTCCAACAGTGGCTTTATTGAAATGTGGCTTGATTGGATTTTAGTCTCCCCAAAATCCCTATCATCACCCCAAAAAACAAGCTAAAACATATTTTTGTTTGTTTACTACACAAAATCAGTTTCAAGAAAATTAAATCTCTTAACTTCTCTTTCCAACTTCATTCCCAGTGGTAAATATCTCCAGGGAAAAATTAAAATGTTGTTCCTCTTGACTAAATTTTTATGATCTACTTGAACTTGGTGGTTCTTTAGCCAATGACAGTTATGACCTCCATGCCAAGTCACTAAAAAATTACTATAGTTTCCAAGACCAAAGTGCTTATTTGCTCCCATCGGAGGTCCTCTAAACTTGAGAAATTCTGTGGGAGGAAGCAAAGGAATCTGACACTCCTGTAACCTGCTATCTCTCCATTTATCTAATTTTGGAGAACTAAACTCTCCTGTTATATTGAAACATTCACCTCATCTTGACCTTGCCCAGGTTCCATAGTTAAGAACTGAGACTCTAGGATTGTTGAATAAACAAACCAACTAGCCAGTTAAAGGCCAGGGAACTTTGTGAGAGAAAAAGTAGTTAGTTCTAAGAATGCAGGTCTTTGTCCATGGATAGTTGTTAACTTCAGCACAATACATGCTACGGAGACATTACTCTCTTCCTATCATTTCTTGTGGTTTTTCTATAGAGCTAAGGAGAGCATTTACTCTTGAAAGAAATAGGTCTTATAAGAAATCTACATAACTGGGTGTAATTCTTTCTTCCAATAGTGAGAATAGTAGTCTTTTTTATACATTTCAATGTACTGAATAGAAGGTAAGCTAACCCAACATCATTACCTTCAGTAGAAGGAGATGACGCTGCAGTGATATATAAAGTCTATAATTCTTAATAAATGTCCATTTATTTACTTTTTATTGGCTATAATTAAAAATAGATATGAACATCCATTTCTTCTATATTTTTCAAAATTTAGTTATATATGAAAGTAAAATATATTTTAGACATTTAAGAAGTATTTACTGAAATACTGTAACTGTTTTCTTAGTAAATTCACCAGTAGCTCTTAGGATAAATAATCTGGCCAAGACTCCTTTTATGGAAGCAAGAAAACAAATTTTAAATTTATGTCACTTTGATCAAAGTTACAAATATCATAGTGATTCACTTAATTCATTGAACTTGGCCTTAGATTAGTTTTGTCTGCTAAAAAACAAACAAAAACCTACAAAAATTCAAATATACTTCAAAGATCAATCTTTCTAAAAATGGAGATATTCTTAAAAATTCTCATTAATTAAAAAAAAAAAAACTAAGAAAATTCCACAATGTGTCAGACACTTTGTTGGTAATTTGGGAAGATTTTTCCCCCAAATAAGAAATTTCAAATCTACTTTGTGTTCTACTATCAAAGGAGCAGATATGTAATCTCCCAGAGAGATCACACTGATGAGTACAAATTTAACTTGGATGCTTAAATTTTAGCCTACTTTGTAAACAGGGAATCAATGAGAAACACTTCCATTTACCCCAGATTTAAATAGCCATAGTATCCAAATTCTAAAACAGATTACTTAATTGAATGAGAGAGTTACTAACTTTTCTGTTGGGGAGAACATTTGCCTTTATGATGAAAAAATTTTGCTAATATCTGATCCTATGATCAGTAAGAAATTAAATTACTCCATATAATATTTTACATTGTCTTAGCAAGCAAAGATTTTAAAGTTAATCTTTCATGAAAGCATATACTGTTCTGTCAAGTCTCTTCTGAGAATTTCTTTTAGTTCCCAAATGATTTTGATAAGTTAGACTTGAAATGTCTTCTCCTCAGTAGATGGGACCTTATTTCAGTTTTCAGTATTATACTATTGAATCGTCTTCTCATGAGAATGCTTCTTAGTGAAATTTTACTTTTAGTTTTACAGATATGTGAATGTAGTATGAAATCTAGAATTAAATTTGCTCACATTTGTGAGTTTGTTATTTTTTAAAAATTTTATTAGATGAAAATTATAGGGCAAAAGTTTTCTTTATTTGCTTAGGTTAGGACATAAATCTATTCATAATTAAAGTATAACATATGTACATTAATATAAGGCAGGACATTCCCCCCCAAAATCATGTCTAAAAAGTAAAAAAGTCATCTTTTAATTCCTTACAAAGTCTTTCATGTTAACAGTGTGCTCTCAGTTTATTTTATATTAATTGTGTGAAAGGTGTATTAATTTGAACTTCTTTCGATCAAAGCTAATATTGGGTGCTACAGAGGTCTTCCGTTGAGATTCCATTAAAAGAAAAGATGAACAAGACTATCCCACCATCGGTACTGCTGGGCATGATATAGCAATTTTCAGTACATATTGTCACTGTAAGTCAGTCTATATTAAAAAATGTATTTAAAGGAAATAGAGTTTAGTTCTTATGGAGTAGCTTGCAACAGCCACAACAATCACAATTGAAAAAGTTAGAAAATCAACCAACCAAACAAAATACAGAGTTAAAGGAATTGGAGAACTGTTGAGTAAAACAAATCTAGAGGCATATCCTAGAGAGTAAGTAGGGAAGCGGGCAGAGGTGTGAAGACCCTTTACCTCTCTTCCTCCCTAAAGATGTATGTTTATTCTTAGTGCTAATCCCCTCAGAGGAGCAAAGAGTGGAGTCCAATATTCTATAACTGGAATATGATAGAAACAAACTTGAAGGGGGCATTCTGGTTCTGATTACATGCTTTTGGCTGCTAGGCTACATTAGCTGCTGATTAAAAAAAAAAAAAAAAAAAAAATTAAGACCAGTGTGAAGGAAACAAAAATATACTTCTGGCTAAGAGAAATAAACTCAGGCAAAAGAATGCATATCGGGCGCCTCGGTGGCTCAGTTGGTTAAGCGACTGCCTTCGGCTCAGGTCATGATTCTGGAGTCCCAGGATCGAGTCCCGCATCGGGTTCCCTGCTCGGCAGGGAGTCTGCTTCTCCCTCTGGCCCTCCTCCTTCTCATGTTCTCTGTCTCTCATTCTCTCTCTCAAATAAATAAATAAAGTCTTAAAAAAAAAAAAAAGAATGCATACCATTTTCAGTTTCATAAAGATGTTAGTTTTCTCTCAATTAAAATTTAGTTTTAATGTCCTACTAATAGGCTTTTGTTTTCTGTTTTGAACTGGACACAGTTTATCTAAGTTTATGTGGGGAAAACAAAAATCAATAATAATCAGGAAATGCCTTAAAAATAAGAACTACAGGATTAACTAAAATTAACAGGAATATATACAGAGTAAAGTTTAATTTCAAGTTCTAAAACATTATGGTACTGTAATTATGCAGAAGCCTAGACACAGAACCAAATATATGTTGTAATTCAGTATTGATAAAGGTTACATCTCAAACCACTGTGTAACATCTAAATTATTCAGTAAATTGTATCAATTGGGTAGACATAAAAAGTAGATTACTCATACCAAATTCCATGATTAACTCAGATGAATTATGTTTAAACAAAATGTAAATAATGACTATTTCTTTATAGCTGGGGAGAAAATCTTTCTAGTTATAGAAGCTATAAAAGATAAGTTTACTTTTAATACTAAAAATATTCCATTGCAAAAGAATGAGAAGTGTGTATAATATGTGATATGTTAATTTTTAAACTTTTATTAAAAACTATTAAAAACTATTAAAATTATAAATTAAAAACTATTAAAAACTATTAAAACTATATTAAAACTATAAATTAAGATTCACAATTTATATATTTGGAAAAGGGCAAAACCCTATACTTAGAAATTAATAAAGAAAAAAAGTAGAAAGATGATTGGAGAATATGAACACATAGAAAAAGATACTGAAATGACTTAAAAGCTATGAAAAAACAGCTTATAATAGAAAAATGCAATTTAATCTTCTATGACATGTTTCGCACTTATCACATGGACAAATTTTCATAGCACATTTCATTCATAAAATTATGGGGGAAACAGGCCATCTTATGATTATTCATTAACATGTAACTAATGTGATTTACATTGAGAAGTGGGCAGATCCATTTAGATTTTTTATAAAGTATACCCTTTGACTCAGTAGTTTTACTTCCTAGAACTTGTAGAACAGAATCTTACATACATACACAACTATTGATTGGATCATGGTTTCTAATAATATTGAAAACAACTTTAATATTAATCCACAGAGTACTAGCATAATAAATTAAGATCCATCCACATAGCTGAATGTTTAATACTTTGTAATCGGAAAAATTATAATAGAGAAAACATTGTATTTTAAAATGTAATCTTAAGAGGTTATGTAAAATTATCACAGAAAATTAATCAAAATTATTAATCAACCATTATTTAGCAACATAAAAGGTCCTACAAAGGGGTAGAGATAAAAATTTCTTATGAATGGGTAGAATCATCAATAAACCCACTACTATCTTCAAATCAATCTTAAAAGCAGAATATCCCACTTTCTTTTAAAAAAAAGGGCAAAAACCACACGTGGCTGGCATCTTCTCTCAATCAATATCTGAAAGTTCTATCAAATAGAGAGATGGATATATCTGAAATGTTTAACATTTTAAGGTTCCAAAAAGAATCACTGACAGACTAAGTGGTTATATGGTAGTTGTTGAGAAATGCCACTCAGAGCTGCATAGGCATGGACTATTTGGATGAAGGAAATACCTATGAAGAAAAAGAAGAAACTATGTTGCACCATACCTGGCACTCACCATGATTGTCGATTTCTCCTGTGAGAAGCAATTTTGTGTTTCAGAATTCTGTTACTTAAGCAATTTTGTATTTCAGAATTCTGTTACTTGCAGTGTTAACATTTAAAGTCTCATTTTGTAAAGACCTACATTTTTAAATTAAGATTGAAAGAAGGTTTTCACTTCTGGGAAGTCGGAATGGGAAATAAATGAATGGGCTAATTGCAGCTAAAACAGCTGAGAACAATAAGAGAATGTTAAGTCATTTTAAGAACTATCGTTATTGCCATAACCAAGGTGTGTAATATCACAGTCTAGATGAGAGAAGGCCTAGTAAATCATGAATACAAAACTATTTAATTTTCATTTATCATGGAATCCATCACTAATTATAGATAATTCACACAAATATAAATCGTAATACTATTCTTAAGCAAGAATTTTTATTTAGGTAGAGTGCTTAATTCAACATTTGATATTATGTACAACTAGCAAAAAAGGAACAGAAAAATATAGATTATGATAAATTATTCAAGCTATGGAAATATATGCAAATCAATGAAGTTTGAAAACTGAATTCTGTAAAAGTAGCACATAAGTTATAAAACAATATAGTCCTCAGCAGAAATGAAACAATTAGAAATGCAAATAGGTGAAAGTTCTAGTCTTCATTAATGTTTACAGGCACTACAGTAATTAAAAATGAGAACACTTTACATTTTACTCAATTTTAAGCAAAAATCCAAAATGACAATGCATCTTGGAATAAGAATCTTTCATTATTCTGTCTTGAATGGATGCTGAATCGTAAGATAGGGAAAAACTGTAGTGTTAACTGAAGAGATGTATTTATCCAATTATAAATTCCTTAAAAATGTAATACACTTGTTATTTAGTAGAATAACAGTCTAAATTATGCAGTGGCATTTTATTCAATTAAAGTTGTGGATCTAAGTAAGCTAAAGTCAAATGACCAAATCAAATTGACAATTTCAAGGCTTTCCATTACTATGTTTTTTTGTTTATTTGAGAGAGAGAAAGAGAGAGAGCACACAGGAGCAGGGTTAAGGGCAGAGAGAGAGGGAAAGAGACAAGCAGACTCTCTGCTGAGTGGGGAGCCCATCTCAAGAGGTTGGATCCAAGGACCCTGAGATCATGACCTGAGCCAAGTCAGATGCTTAACAGACTGAGCCACCCAGGCACCCCCTATCTTTTTATTTTAACTTTTAGGGAGCAACAAGGAGAAAGCTAGGGCCTTTTCTAACATCCCCTTAAGTGCCAAATATTAGGATATAATTGGAATTACTAGTTATCTTAATCTGTCTTGGATGCAATAACAAAACACCACAGACTGAGTAGCTTTCAAACAACAGAAATGTATTTCTCACAGGTTCTGGGGGCTGAGAAATCTGACATCAGTGTTCTAGCATGGTCAGGTGAGGGCCCTCTCCCATGCTGCTGACTTTTTATATCCTTAACATGGTAGAAAAGCCTAGGGAGCTCTGTGGGATCTCTCTTACAAGACCACTAAAATTCATAAGGGCTCTACACTCTTGGCCTAATCATCTCCCAAAGGCCCCATCTACTAATGCCATCACCTCTGGAGGCTAGGATTTCAACCTGAATCTTGTGGGGGACACTAACATTCACCATAGTACCAATCTAAACCAACAATAAATTGTCCATATTTTTAAAAGTCAAATCATTGATATGATAAAGAATTTGATAATTTCAGTAATGTCACAAGTAACACATTATTCAAGATATTTTACTCATTCTAATAAAAGAAGCTCTTTATATTTAACTTAAAATGTTTTCTAAAGAATTTAGGGTCAATGAAGTGGAAACAGAGTATTTCAGATTAAAACTTTTTTTTCCCAGAAAAAAGAAAACATAAAAGAGCACGACAAATAGGGACAAAAGACCAGTGATATTAAAGAGGCCAAAAGAAGCTCTGACTTCAATACCTGAATATAAAAATAGAGGGTTTTTTTTTTTTGATGACTCAAAGAAGAATTGATATTTTTGTAATTATGTATTCTCTTAAGGTTTTTCCATTCAATCCTCAGAGCAATACAAGGTAAGTATTATTATATATCAAAGCTTCTTCAATCAAAATAAAATTTTTTGACCCCCTGAAGTAGGTAAATATTCATATCTGCCTTGAATTGATTCTTTTGGTTTCATAGCTATATTCTCTCCTTTAATTCACTACAGCCCTTGGTGAAAGATGTGTCCAGCTGAGACAATAATTTATTCAATAATATTTGCAGATGGTGAATTCTGAGCCAGATGTAGTGTTACAATTTGATAATTTGAGGGGAAAAAAAAAAGGCAGACATATTTTTGCCCTTATCAGTTTGAGTATCAGTCAACTCCCTTGCTTATCTTGTGTCAAAGTTGCCACCATGGTATTATACCTCAGATGTTGACTTTTCCTGTGGTCAAAACTCATTATGTTCTTTAGTTCTTTTAAAATATGGACTCAGCAAGATTTTCACTGTAAACCTGTTGCTGGAACAGTGTTTTAGCTCCATAATTAATGCCCTTCTTCCTTTCATACAACCTGATTTTCATGTCTGAGGCATAGCATTTCTTGCAATGCTTGAATTCATAGTTTATCCATGTTCTGAAAGGCTGGTTTGTATTTCCTCCAAACTATTAAAAAATTCCCTTATAAATCTGAATTACAGTCTTCAGATTGATGAAATTATACATTTATTAATATTTATGTGATACAAAATATATCAATATAAATTATTTGTAAGTCAGCAATTTAATTACTTATAAAATATCTCTACGTAAATATATATTTATAAAGTCTTAAATAATTTCTTCTGGAGAATATGTCATAATGCTCCAGTCAAATTTCTAGTTGTTTGTTTTGTTATTTTTTCTGTTGTGTGACAAGCTCAATATCCCTGCCTCAAATTTCTCTTGTTACCTGTAACTGGGGCAGGCCCCCTGACACCTGGCCCTTTTCAGAAGCAAGGAAACTTTCTCAGTCCTTGTCTGTCCACGTCTGTCAAACCACTGTCTTTTTTTATTACTCCTGGTGTAGAAGACTCTACTGAGTCAGACTGTGATGAAATTAAGAAGAGATATCGTTGAGTCAATATCAGGGTAGTAGGCCCTACTTCATTATTAAACTCATCATTTACCTTTCCAAATAAAATAGAAACAAATGAAATTTAAGAGTTCAGAGCATGCCCCTTACGGACAGCTGTGTTTCACTTTCAAAGGGTCATTCATTAATTATGTAATACTGAGAACTTTACCTCTTAATAACTTTAGTTTTCTATGTGTAAAATGGGGATCATTAATTATACCTGCCACACATTATTTCTGTAAGGATGAAATTAAGCAGTATGCTTAATATGGTTAACATAGTGACTAGAATTCAATAAAAGTCAACCATTTCTCATGCTATTATACAGATTTTGTATCAAATTCATGCTCAAAATGTGTCAATTCAAAAATGCCAAATTTTACAATTAGTTGCAAAATAATAAAGATAAAAGTATTTTAAAACATGAAGGGTTGGTGCATATCCTTGGACTTAAAAGTTGTCATTTTCGGTGGTGCCTGGGTGGCTCAGTCGCTAAGCGTCTGCCTTCAGCTCAGGTCGTGATCTCAGAGTCCTGGGATTGAGCCCTGCATCGGACTCCCTGGTCTGCGGGAAGCCTGCTTCTCCCCCTCCCACTCCCCCTGCTTGTGTTCTCTCTCTCGCTGTGTATCTCTCTCTGTTAAATAAATAAAATCTTAAAAAAAAAAAAGTTGTCATTTTCAACTTAGTGAAATCATCAAGACACATCATAGAACTCTCTAGTATGACACCTGTCATGCTTCATTAGAGGCACATTCACTTTAAAAGTCCCATTTTAAATTTCAGATGATAAAAAGGACATTATGTGACTATGAAAGCATTGAGTCTGAAATAAGTATCAAGTGTCATCTTTTCTTTTAGAGTATTAAAAAATAAACTGTTAAAAAAAAAAATGATTCTTCCTTATATTACCCTACTGTTCTTTCAGTTCCTTGTCTCCTCTCCTAGGTGACAGTGTGAGAGTCTTCACAAATAATAGTGAGGGTATTTTATTCAAACCCTTGGGAGAGATATTTGGGCAAAGAGTTTCATCTGAACAATCCAACCTAGGCCTATTTTTGAAGAGTATCTGCTAACTTAATTTCCCATGTGCACCAGTGAGAAAGTCTATCATGCAATGAGGCTTTTCCAACTGGAATAGGGTAGTTATTACCTGACCGTAGACTTAAAAGCTTTCCATTCATATTGAAAACCATTGAAATATATTAGAAAATAGAGTAATTTTGTGGTCTACATGGTGAGGATTAGGCCATTTTATTTTACTTTTTAAAAAGATTTATTTATTTTTATTTGGGTTGGGGGGAGGGGCCAAGGGAGAGTCTTTTAAGCAGATTCTGCACTGAGCTTGGAGCCCAATGCTGGCCCGGTCCCATGATCTTGACACCTGCACAGAAACCAAGAATCGGTTGCCCAATAACTTGTGCCAATCGGGCACACCAAGCCATTTTATTTTTATGTTGGCTTAAAAAGTAATAAAAAATGTGGCAAAATAAAATACCGTAAGTAAATGACAAACGACAAACCAGAAAAATAATTTCAACTTATTTCACAAAAGGTTAATACCCATAAGTATATAAACATTTTCAAAACTAAAGGGGGAAAGACCAATTAAATGATATAAAATCAATCTAGATAATTCATAGGACAAAAGCAATATCAATAAGCCCTAGGAAAAATGTTCATCCCCTCTCATAATAAGAACATTGCAAATTAAAACTACATTGAAGGTTGTAGACTGCCTGTGTGTGCCCCCCCCCCCAAATTCTTACTGTTGAAACATGGTCCTTCATGAGGTGGGCCTTTGGGAGGTAATTAGGGTTAGATTAGGTCATGAGAGTGGGTCTTCTTGATGGGATTAATGTCTTTATAAAAAAGAGGATGAGAAAGATTTTCCTCTTTCCACTAGATGAGGATGCAGGAGATATCCTTCTGCAAAGCAGCAAGAGAGGCTATCACCAGGAACCCAATGGCCTGATACCTTGATCTTAGATTTCTCAATCTCTGGAACTATGAGAGAAGTTTGTTGTTGTTCTTTTGTTTAAGCCACCCAGTCTATTGTACTCTATCAGCTAAAATCACTAGGATACAAATTACCATTTTTTCCTCTATCAATACAATACAATTATGTGAAAGTATACTCTACCGACAAGGCCTTTGGGGATCAGGCCATGTTATACATTTCTGATGAAAATGAAAAGTGTTACAAACCTATGGAGGGAGATTTTGCAATATCTATCCAAAATTACATGCGTTACACCATGTGATCCACAAATGTTACCTCCAGGCCTCTGTCCCAAAGAAATACTTGTAAATCTACAAAGGAAGACGTTCATGGAAATCTTGTTTTGCAGACTGGAGTTTAGAACCATGTAAATTTTTATAATTATACAAATTAAATATCAAAGCAATCTCTAAAAACAAAATATAAAAAAAATCTGTGTGGTTAGTTGGTAGCATAATCATATGGAGAGAAAGTAGCGTGATTTCAAAATATAGTAACTTGGTTGCATATCTTTTGTGGTATATACCATAAGAAAGAACTACAAAAATATTGTTAGCAGTAATAATGATATTAACATTCAGTCTTTTTTTTTTATTATTCTTGTATTTCGGGATATAGCAAATGAATAATTGTGTTGATATACCTATTTTACAAACAAATTTTAATTAAATAACCAAAATCTTTTATTTTTACCTCGTGTACAACTTCATCTACCCAGTAGTAACAGTATTTAAACTATAAAGCATTTCTTATTCTTCAGATTTTAGGGAAAGCCAATAATGTAAACCCTGGTATCTCATCATATGGAAACTAAAAAAAAAAAAAAAAAAAACAACTGGTCCGGTTTTACTTATTTGGAATAGGGAAGAATAATTAGCATGAATTTCAGGTTGGTATATGGATAGTTGTCAAAACCCTCTAAAAGTCAAATTCTCTAAATGAATAACTCTTAGACCCATAATTTATTACACTGAATGCTGAATGCCACGGTGACTAAAATATTAGACTTGTTAAATTTATTAAACCAGGAGACTAATTAGACTAAGGTGGGTTTCCTGTCATGGTAGCCTATGTAAGCAAACCAAATCTAAGTCATACCTCAAGTCTTATATGCCTCAAGGTTATGAAATCAAAACATTAAGGACAACCAATTACAAATAACAAATTAGGCTTTAAGCCAGTCAGTCAAAAATGTCTTTCTTTGATTTGGCATTTTCTGTCTACACGTCTTCCCCTTAACTCCTGTTGATGGAGTGCTCCCA
Source organism: Mirounga leonina (assembly GCF_011800145.1). NCBI lineage: Eukaryota > Metazoa > Chordata > Mammalia > Carnivora > Phocidae > Mirounga > Mirounga leonina. The sequence continues at coordinate 52,800,866 of NW_023270323.1, read as the reverse complement.
ACCTGAAAGTTCAGGTTTCGAACCACTGCCCAGTTAGAGTTTTTTTTCCAAATAAATTCTTAAAAATTTTAATATGCCACAGTTTATCTTTTAACAGACTACTTTTTTGTATAAAGATTTTATTTATCTATTTGACAGAGAGAGAGGGAGTGAGCGAGCATGCACAAGCAGGGGGAGTGGCAGGCAGAGGGGAGAGAGAAACAGGCTCTGAATTAGGGCTTGATCCCAGCAGAACCCTGGGATCATGACCTGAGCCAAAGGCAGACACTCAACCAACTGAGCCACCCAGGCACCCCGATTACATTTTTAATAAAGAAGCTAATACAGAAAAAAGCCAATACTGTACCTGAAATATAATAATTTAATAAACTTTCCCTTCATTTCATGAACAAAATAGTCCTACTAGAATTTGAGGAGAAAATGCTATATGCCTTATATTATAAACATTGTCTAAATTCTAAACAGTTGACACTTCAAAATAGTAATTAAGATCTGGAAAATACTGGAAGATAAACTTTAGCTTAATTTCCCAAATAAAACTAAGTTAGTTAACAAATTTGGTTGATGTTTTGTTCAAACACATATTCATACAGTTAAAGTACATGAACCTGTCTGTATTAGGTCATCAAGTCTGTTTTAGTACAGAAACTATACCATTTCTAAGAAAGGGATGGTTTTGCTTAGATCTGCCAATAGTAGACTGTACAAATGAGAAACCCTGGAGATTCAAAAAAACTTAGATAGCATTCTCATATTCCCCAGATTCATTGTGAACATTTGAGGGAGCAATTTTGCACTTTTTAGTAGTTATTATTTTTTTATAAATCTAACTCAATTTTCAAAATTAGTATTCACCTACTTTTGAAAATTAGATGAGTATTTTTCTTTGTATTATTATTATTAAATGCTTCTCTATTTCACTTTTTCCCCTCAACCACTGTTATTTCATAGTACTCTGAACATTAATACTAATATTAATGAATATTTAAAACAATTTTATTTCAACATATGGATTTGTGAGAGAATGTGTCCTTGCTGTTTTGTTAATCTGTATTTCTCAGTTCCTAGAACCTAATAGCAACTCCTATAAATAATAACTCAAGTGTATATTATATACATAAAGGGACATATTCACTAATTTTCTTTTTTTTTTAGTAACCTGTGACTAATGAGACATGAAAAATAAATTCAACATGCTATCCTTGATTGAATCCTTTTTGCCTAAAGGACTTTATTGGGACAGTCAGCAAAACTTGATGAAGTTTAAGTATTTGATATTAATTTATTTATGAATGTTATTTTTCATTACTTTAGCTAGCCATAGGTCAGCAACTTATTCCCAAATGGTTAAGGAAAATAAAAAGCTACTTTTAGGGGCACCTGGGCGGCTCAGTCAGTTAAGCATCTGCCTTCGGCTCAGGTCATGATGTCAGGGTCCAGGGATTCAGCCCTGGATCTGGCTCCCTGCTCAGCAGCAAGTCTGCTTCTTCCTCTCCGTCTCCCTCTATGATCTCTCTTGCTCTCATTCTCTCTCAAATAAATAAATTAAAATCTTTAAAAAAATGTTCCTTTTATAATTCTCACTATCCTGTAGGCTTGAAGTTATTTCAAACTACAAAGAAAATACACAAACCCATTAACCTACAAATATAGAGTTAATTTCAAAAACTGACAAAATGTCATCTCCAGGGTGCCTGGGTGGCTCAGTCGTTAAGCGTCTGCCTTCGGCTCAGGTCATGATCCCAGGGTCCTGGGATCGAGTCCCACATCGGGCTCCCTCCTCGGGGGCAAGCCTGCTTCTCCCTCTCCCACTCCCGCTGCTTGTGTTCCTGCTCTCGCTATCTCTGTCTCTGTCAAATAAATAAATAAAATCTTAAAAAAAAAAAAAGATTAAAAAATATATATATATCATCTCAATTTTAAATATATATAATTTACATTCTATATATAATATAGGATATATATTATATATCTTAATTATATATTATAAATATATATAAATTATATATATTTAATTTATATGTATATTTTTATTTATATGTATATATTTTATATTAATATATACATTATATTTTATATTTTATTATTTTTATAATTTATATATAAAACTTATTTTATCCTTAAATCTATTTACATGGTTAAATCAATTATATTCTGTTACAAATACAGTTTTAAATGCCCACAAAAGATTTGATACCTATTTAAAAAAACATTTCTAGGTATCCTTAATAATAATTAACCTGAATTAGTTCATTTAACCTTAAAAGAAATGAATAAAATCAATTTGAATGTCTATATCACAATGAAGATAAAACAGTTCTAGCAATATCTCACTACATGGCACACATTATTCTAAATACCATATGTAATTATTTCATTCTCATTAAAGCCCTAAAAGAGCTATTAATCCCTATTTTGCAAATAAGGAAGTCCCAAAGCAGTAAGCAGAGGATCTATGACTTCTAAAACAGGTCAATGTCCTTTAAATTGGACCAAATATGGACTTAGAAACAGAAAAGGGTGGGGAGCATATCCTGACAACTACCAGTTTCTTATTCCACTGAGTCCATATTTGAATCAGTTGAGTAAGTTCAAGAAGACTATTGGTGATCCATCAACATCTACTCAGCATTCTTTCATATCTATTGTATTTATTTTAAACAATCTTTTATTACATTGCATTTATTTTAAATAATATTTTATTGCATTTTTATTACAAGCACTATAGTTATATTAATGAATTAGTACAGAATTTAAATTGGTTGAGGATAAGAAAATACTGTGCCCATCCTAGAATATCTTTGGTTATTTAGCAGGTCAAATTATTTCAGTAATAAAGGAAATAGGAATACTAATATCAATAGCTTATATTTATTGTGATTTTGTCTGTCAAACATTTTCTTCCCACCAAAATCTTAGTGAAACATCTCATTTTAATCCCCTTTAGGAGATTTGATTGCTGGCAATCTTTATAGTTTGATATAAATGTGAGTACTAAATATTTTATTCCTAAGTTGAATGGAATACATGTTCATTGTTAAAGAAATATTTTATGTAAATCATCTCACACACACACAGAAGAGAAAGTGTCATTCCCTCACTTTGCATAGAAGATTATACTTCATGACTATTATAGAGGTTTGCACTTAGCAGTTAAAATGATAGATAATTGTGCTCTTCAGAAAAGCACTAGTCTTCGGAAACAATAGTGTCTACCAGTACAGCAAAATCTAGGAGAAATACTAGTGATACCCCACAAGTGCAAGTGTGAGTAAGAGCAAGAGAAGAATAGGGAATTTTAAGTACAATCTCGTGACTGACTGGAGTTCTTCATGAACATAGGTAAGACATTTGTTAATCACTCCCGAAATTCTTGGGAATCTTCCGATCTGGACATTTCCCCTCTACTCCAAACAGGTACCTTTATCTGACTATTACCACTTGGATATTTTTTAGTTATCTGAACCTAACTTGTGCAAAATAAAGCATCTGATGTTCCTATCCAAACCTGATGGATCCATATCTCTCACACTGACATCCAATCCATAGGAACTCTTGAATTCAACATGTATCCAGAACCTGGTCACTTTTCACCACCTTGTCCAAGTTCTCATCTTCCTTCACTGGAGTACTAAATTGTTTCTTAACTAGTCTTGGTGCGAATACTCTTACCTCCATCTATTCTCAACATAGAGACACTCTCACATTAAATTTGAATTGTATCACTTCTTTGCTGCCATCCTCCAAGGACTCCTCATTTTATTTCATGAAAAATTAGAGCCTTTATAATGATCTACAAAGAACTACCTGTTCTGCCCACTAAAACCAATACTTCTGACCTCTATTCTTTCCCTCTCTTTGCTCTAGGTAGGTAAGTATTAGTATGACTATTTTTAAGAACTACTTTCTGCCCTTTCTCCCACATCTCCTACTCCCTCACCCCATTCTAACATTGTAGCATTTATGACTTAACAACACACCATAAAAATTAAGCATTATCTACCTCCCCTTTCTAATATGCTTGTTCACAAGGGAAGAATATTTTGCCATATATATAATATTTTTAAATGATATGTATCCAATTCTTATACTTAATAAATATCTGTTGAATGAATGAGTAGATAACTAGACTAAAGGAAACTGGGCAAACAGCATGAATAGAGTTCAAAGGTATATCTGAAAATTTTCAGTGAGAAAATAATCAACCAGACTTTTCTCTCACTTTGCTTTAAATTACCACAAAGAGCAAACTGTGCATTTGGGTTAAGGAATTTCCAGTTCAAGATGGCTGTGTAGGAAGATCCTGAACTCATCTCCCTCTGTAATGAGTCTATAGCTATGTATAGCTACATATTGAACAGTTTCCTCTTTAAAAAACCTGAATAGTGGCTGAGTGACTACATCAGGTAAATTAGAAGAAAACTATGTCAAAGTAGGTAGGAGGGGTCGGGACACAATCTTGCCATAGACCCAATAGCTGGCAGATAACTCAAAACCAAGAGTTTCACCCTAGAACAAAGAGTTTGAATCCCAACATCGAACTTTGAAAACCAATGAGGCTCACAACCTGAGACCCACCAGACTGTAGCAATGTAAGAAACTGCTTTTAAAAGGCTCACATGCTTGAACTCACCCACCCCATGGTCCAGCTTGGAGGCAACCAATTACACCCAGACTTAAAGTGAAAGAAACTCACATGCTTACATTAAAGCATTGGTCTGAGTAGCAGGCATCTAATTTAACAGACACATCTCAGAGCCTGCTGGCACAATCCCCCAGGACGAAGACTGGCAGGCACCATCTTCATGCTCTCCCTTTGCCATGCTCCAGAGCGCCAGTAGCTCCTGGAGGGAGCTTTTACACTCATTGGATGCCCTGACTTTTGTGGCACCAAAAGGTGATCAAGAGGAGTCCTCTTGGTTCCAATGGCCACGTGAGCTAGCATTCCAGGTTTCATGAGACTGTGATAATCCATGTCACCCAGGAAGGAGCTCAGACCACTGCCTGAGTTTTGCACTGCCAAATTTTGCAACTGCTGCCAGGAGACACCTCTACATTGCCTGGCTCTGGTGGCCAGTGGGGCTTATGCAAGTGGGTCCCACAGGACTGTTACAATGGAGAAAGAGTTCTTAAACAACTACCACCCCCAGGGCACAACAAGAGGCAACAGGCCCAGGTGCTCAATCTTTCTGTAGAAAAGGCCTATTAGCCTTTTGACTGAATCATGATTGCAGCCTAAGGGGCAGACTGTAATCCTTTCCAGAGAAGTTGGAAGTCAGGCATTATCCGCATGCTCACTCTCTGCTATGTTCCAGAATGCCAGCGTCTCTAGGAGGGAGCTTTACATACCTTCAGTGCCCTGGTTTCGGGAGCTGCTACCCATGGAACACCCCGTGATCTCCTGGAACTGTAGCCAGGGAGGCTTGCATTCCTGGGTCCCCCAGGGACTGTGGTGATGGCAGGTAGAATTCTTAGCATGTTATCAGCCTCAGGGCACTGTACAGAGAATAGACTGGCATGCTCCCAAGACTTTCTGTGAAAGAGACCTCTTTGCTTGACCCTGAGCTTTGGCCTGATAGGTGAGCTTCAGGTCTGTCACACATTTAATGGCCCACCAAGCTGCTCTCAAGGAGCAAAGGCTAAAGATGCTGCCTTAGCACTCTCCCTCTGCCTTGCTCTTCCTCACCAATATCACCCAGAAAAGAACTTAGACACTCATCTAGAGCCCAGATTTTTGTTACCGCCACCCAGGCAGGTATCTCCAGATTGCCCAGCGTTGGTGGCCAGTGGGACTAACACTTGCACTCCCTGTATGTATTTGCATACTTTTAAAAGCTGATGCCTGAAGGTCTGGCTTCCAGTCAGCTTGAATCTAGGGGCTGAATGAGATTCCTCCCCTTGGATCACTAACAGGTCTTGGCATACTCTCAACAATGGGGGCACATCAAGAAAAAATAAGGCAATTTAGGCAGAAAGAAAGATTTGAAAGAAAACCAAGAGCTAGGTCAAGTTTGAATGAGAAAGATCATCACCTTGGAAATAAAAGAGATCAAGAGTACACTTATCTTGATGAGCACTGAGAAATGTACAGAATTGCTGAATCATTATATTGTAAACATGAAATTAATATAACACTGTAGGTTAATTATACTTCAGTTAAAAAAATTGAACTACCAAATGATCCAATTCCACTTGTGGGTATTTACACAAAGAAAATGAAAACACTAATTAGAAAAGATGTATGTACCTCCATGTTCATTGCAGCACTATTTACAATACCATGATATGTAAACAACCTTAGTATTCATCAATGGATGAATGGATTATAAAATCATGGTGTGTTTACATACACATGTGTATATCTACATATGTACACATGTGTATGTAAACACACCATGATTTTATATGATATATATACACATACACAGTATGTATACATATACATGGTGCATATATACACACAGTTCATAAACATACACATGGTTCATATACACATGGTGCATATACATACTCAGGATATACATATATATATATATATATACACATATGCATACATGATATATACACAAACACAAGGGAATATTATTCAGCCACTGAAAAAGAATACATCTTGCAGTTTGCAACAACATGAATGCACCTTGAGGCCATTACGGTAAGTGAAATAAATCAGAGAAACTCTAATACCGTATGACCTCTCTTATATGTGGAATCTAAAAAAAGAAGCATCAAGCTCATAGATAGAACAGATTGGTGGTTGGGAGGTTGCCAGCGTTAGAGAATGGGGGATGGAAAAAATGGGTAAACTGTGTGTTTTAATTTTGAATAATTTTTTTAAAATTTCCCCTTTCATATTTTTTAATGCAAGCTAAGTCATTAGAACCATCAGAGACCTATGCTCTTCCTTAAAGATAAATTAGGCACTTTGGGTGGAACTATTATATTTCTCATATGGTATTTTCAATATTTTTATATGTATTTATTATACATTGTAGATTATTTTCAAAAAGGTAGCACTGTTGGCACACCTGGCTGGCTCAGTCAGTTAAGCATCTACCTTCAACTCAGGTCATGATCCCAGGGTCCTGGGATCAAGTCCTGCATTGGGCTCCTTGCTCAGAAGGGAGCTTGCTTCTCTCTCAGCTTGTTGCTCCCCCTGGTTGTGCTCTCTCTGACAAATAAATAAATAAAATCTTTAAAAAATTAAATTAAATTAAAAAATAAAAAATAGCACTGTCTTAGATAACATTAGCATAACTTTGAGGTTTAATTTAAATTGTTGAATATTAATAAACTTTATATGTATATTAAAGGAGAATAAAAAATCTTTATTGCAACAATAAGCACATATGACTTATGCCTTCTAAGACATAATAACAGAATTATATAAGATTGTCTGTAAACTACATGACCTTTAAGTATGAAAACAGGTCATCTTTATTTTTCTATAGTCAACATCTAGCATGATATTTGAGCATAGCTAATATTTGAGAGCTATATGAGGATATATGTTGAGCCAGCATGGTTTTCAATAATGAGGTAAAACTAATTTGGCTTTATAAATTGGCATATAGAAAAAACAAAAAAGGAAAATTATCCCAGGTTTTATTAATTTTTCCTTTTGGAATTGTTAAAAAATGGTTCAGCTGTTACATATTTATACATTTATTTACTGTTAACATGGTTTATGAAAGTCCTGATTTTTCTCTATTTCTTAACTTTTTACATTTTATTCTTAAGTTTTTATTTAAATTCCAGTTAGTTAACATACATTGTAATACTAGTTTCAGGTGTACAATACAGTGATACAACAATTCCATACATCACCCTGTGCTCATCTCAAGTGCCCTCCTTAATCCCCATCCTATTTAATCCACCTATTTAATCCATCCCTCCCCCCCATCCTCCCCTCTGGTAACCATCAGTTTTTTCTCTATAGTCAAGAGACTGTTTCTTGGTTTGCCTCATTCTTTTTTTTTTTTTCCTCTTTGCTCATTTTATTTCTTAAATTCCACATATGAGTGAAATCATATGGATATACCACCTCTTCTTTATCCATTCATCAATCCGTGGATACTTGGCCTGTTTTCATAATCTGGCTGTTGAAAATAATGCTGCTGTAAACATCAGGGTGCATGTATCCCTTTGAATTAATATTTTTGTATTCTTTGGATAAATCCCCAGTAGTGTGACTGCTGGATTATAGGGTAATTCTATTTTTAAATTTTTGAGGATCCCCCATACTGTTTTCCATAGAGGCTGCACCAGTTTGCATTCTCACCAACAATGCAAGAGGGTCCTCCTTTCTCCACATCCTAGCCAACACCTGTTGTTTCTGTGTGTTGTTGATTTTAGCCATTCTGACAGGTGTGAGGTGATATCTCATTCTAGTTTTCATTTGCATTTCCCTGATGATCAGTGGTGTTAAGCATCTTTTCATGTGTCTGTTGGCCATCTGTATATATACTTTGAAAAAACGTCTATTCCTATCATCCACCCATTTTTTATTTGGATTATTCATTTTTGGGGTGTTGTTTTATAAGTTCTTCATATATTTTGGATACTAACCATTTATCAGACATGTCATTTGTGAATATCTTCTACCTTCAGTAGTTGCCTTTTAGTTTTGTTGATTGTTTCCTTTGGCTGTGCAGAAGCTTTCTGTTTTGAAGTAGTCCCAATAGTTTATTTTTGCCTTTGTTTCCCATGCCTCAGCAGACCTGTCTAAAAAAACAAGATGCTAAGGGAGGTTGATGTCAGAGGAATTACTGCTTGTGCTTTCTTCAGGGACTTTTATGGTTTCACATCTCACATTTAGGTCTTTAATCCATTTTGAGTTTCTTTTCATGCATGGTGAAAGAGAAATGGTCTCGTTTATTGCACTCTTCATCTCTGATTATTTTTTAACTTTTTTTTTTTTTTTTAATCTCTCTGGTAAGGATCTCACTGATGTCTTCTATTTTTTTCTCAAGTTCAGAGAGTATCTTTATGGTAATTGCTTTAAATTCTCCATCAGTCATGTTACTTATATCTGTTTTGCTTTGATCTCTGGCTGTGGTAATCTCTTGTTCTCTCATTTGGGAAAATTCCTCTTTTTTCTCCTGTTTGTCTGTCTCTGCATTCTGTGTGAGAAGCCAGTTATGTCTCTTCCTCCTGAATGTAATGGCCTTATGAAGAAAACCTCCTGTAGTGCCCAAGGCCTGGCACTTCAGGGAGTGTCTCTAGTGTGTGCTGTTGGACACTCTGCTATTGTTTCAGAACATCATCTTAGATATTGCTTATACTATCAACAACAACAACAAAATATCCAGAATTCAAGATACCCTGACTATCCAAGGATTAGGTAAAATATGTGAAGCACGGAGGATCTTTAGGGCACTGAAACTGCTCTGTATGATCCTATAATGGTAGATGCATGTCATTATACATTTGTCTAAACCTATAGAATGCAAAACACCAAGAATGAACCCTAAGGTAAACTATGAGGCTTCAGATGATAATGTTGTGCCAATGTAGGTTTATCATTTGTAACAGATGTACCACTCTGGTAGGGGTTATTGATAGTGGGGGAGGGTATTCATGTGTGGAAGCAGGAGTTATATGGAAAATATCTGTACCTTCCTCTCAATTCTGCTGTGAACATAAAACTGCTCTAAAAATAAAGTCTTTTTTAAATGAAAATTAAAAAAAAAAAATCTTGAACCACTTTTGAATTTCTATGACATAAATTTCTAAACATACAGGTTTTTATTTTTCATACTACTAAAAATACTTTGAGCTATAGGATTTATTATCATATGTCAAAAATTAGACTAATCAGAACACCTCTCTATAATCACTACCACAGTTTAAACTGTCTCTTGTGAGATGGTAGATTTGTTTTTTTCAAATTTCCATTAATCATAGGAGACAAATTCATCTAATGTCTTTGCAATCTTATTTTTATAGCATTAAGTCTGAGACATTTTAGTAGTTCTCATTTTTGTTTTTTTTAATTTCCTGATACATGCCCTATCATTGCTTTCCATTACTACTGAGATTCTTTATCACTATGTGGAGTTCTTCCTAGGATATTTCCTTTTTAAGCAGTACAGAATCTGCTAGTCAATGTTCTTTTTTTTTTTTTTTTAATATTTTATTTATTTATTTGAGAGAGAGAGAATGAGAGAGAACACATGAGAGGGGATAGGGTCAGAGGGCAAAGCAGACTCCCTGCCGAGCAGAGAGCCCAATGCGGGACTTGATCCAGGGACTCCAGGATCATGACCTGAGCCAAAGGCAGTCGCTTAACCAACTGAGCCACCCACGCGCCCGTCAATGTTCTTTTTAATTTGCAACCTCTGAGATATTAACAAAAACTTCTAATTAAAAGCAGTTGAAATAGTCTGAGTCACAGATGCAGCTGGATTGAGTTGAGTAGGAGTGTAGCTCAGATAATCGTCTGCTAATGTCTTAATTTACTTTTAATGGACCAAATGAAATCTTTAGTTCAATTTACATTTGTTTTTCTTTGTAATTATTTGTTGTGCCAAATTCTCACATTTTAAAACTAAACCTTGTACAGTTACATAAAAATTACATGTTATTTAATGTTACTACATTCTTGGATACTATAATAATGAATTGCCTTAATAAATACAGTTTGGGGATCTTCAAAGACCCAAATCATTGTTATAAAAGCAGTAATAATGGTAAACTATAAAAACATTAAAATTAGCTCCCAAGAGTAGAGTTATTCACTCATCACATAATGATCTCCTATTAGTAGAAAATGACAACATTATAATTGAAAAAAAAATAGGGTAATCCTCTAAGCCTTCTTTTCCAGGTTAATATTAAAATGCATGAGATTTTCATTCCCAGCAACAATTATGTAACAGCTATATTTGTATTGTGGACTATAATATATAAACACAATTATAAGAGGATTATTCATCATATTGGCTAGATATGTGTTTTTTTAAGTATGAGTAAAGGTTATATTTCACATTTTTCTTGAATATTACATGAATTGACATGGCACTTTACTGTTCATAAGTCCTATTCACTGAATTTATCTTATTGTATACATTTATGTATTATTTTAGCTTTCTAACTTGTAGGAGTGACTATCTCTAATATCTGTGATTTGAGGTACCCTATAAAGAGTGCATAATAAAATGGACTGAATAATATTTTACCAGTGTATCCATTTCCACCGTGAGAGTCTATACTGAGAATGTTTCCAGTGAAAAATCAGGGGAGCATCTGGGTGGCTCAATCGGTTAAGCATCAGACTACTGATTTCAGCTCAGGTCATGATCTCTGGGTCCTCAGCACAGTAGCCTTGAGATTCTCTTTCTTCCTCTCTCTCTGTTCCTCCCTCCCCCTACTTCTGTTCTCTCTACATAAAGAAATAAGTAAAATATTTAAAAAAAATTATGAAAGCTAAGTGGTTACCCAAATAGATCAAGTCCTAAGGTCATATCAGTCTTGGTGAATTCATCATTATCATGAGTTTGGTTCTAAGTCCTGATGACTTTGGATCTTGATTTCTTCAGCATCACAGAGTAGAATGAAAACAAAGAAACTGATTCATATTCACAAAACGCATAAAACACCAATATACCAATCTTTAATCCAGAATGTCAACCTATCAACTTAAAGTATTTTAAAAGTAAAAAAAAAAAAAAAAAAAATGCCTATGTGCCTATCAAACACATTTTCTATGAGTGACATGCTAAATGCAATTACCAAAATGCTTTGAATTATGTATGGGATTAGCAAAAGGAAATACACATATCATTGTTAAAGGTACAGGCTCTGGGATATTTATAATTCATGATTTAAATAACTCAGCTTTTGACAAATGTCATATTTGAGAAGTACATTTCAACAAGAAAAAAACCTTGAATACATTTTTAAAAATTAAGAAGTTTTCACTTGTTTTTCTGATCACTATACTGAGAAAAATATATATCATAGCAATATTTCTTAAAACTTTGTCTGCCCTCCCTCCCATCTCCCCAGGTGGATTCCTACTAAATAAAAAACTCTGCTCAGACTTTTCAGACTCTAAAGTAATTGGAAGATCAAGAGATTTTATATTCCCTGGGAACAGAATTCTTTCAGAAATAGTTTTCGTTCTGCTTTCACTGATTTTTATCATTAATTGATGATACTAATGTTGCTTCTGCTGCTGTTGATGCTAATAATAAAAACCCACCACCTTGGCTTTTGTTATTTCTACCTATGTCCCTTCCATTTTTTTTCATGTAAGTATATCAGTGAACAAAGGCATACACACCCTACACACCTATGACTAAAGAGACTTAAATTTGTTCTCCAGTTTCACATCAAAAAACTTAGGGCCAGGAGGCTTTAACAAATTGCCAAATTTCCATCATTAATGAGTAGTTCCTGGTTTCAAATCCTACTTTTCTCTAAATCTAGGGTTCTTAGCTACCATAAGAGCATGCCTCCACAACATCCACAAAAATTTATTTTATTCCATTGATTTTTATTCTATTTTTTATACTCAGCTTCCTGATCCTGCAGTTAATTAACCTATATAAAGTTGCATAAACCCTAACCCCTAACTATGGCATCATTTGATGAGCTCTGAGTAGTTCTAAGAACTCTGAATATAAGTAGGCATATATCCCATTGGCTTAGAATCAAGACTGCATTATTGATACTCCTGTTCTGAATTTCTATCTGATATGTATTTTGTTCTCTTCTCTGTGTACCAGTCTTTTCAGAGCCAGGAGAACTTTATATTTAGAGTAGCTATGCCCTTGCTACTTATGTCTAAATCTTCCTCGTAACTCTTATTTATGTGATTTTTATCAGTCAGGGTCCAATGAGGAGACAGAAATCACAGAGTAATTTGAACAGGGAAAGTTAATATACTATATATTAAATATATAAAATAAATATATTTAATGATAACAGTGAATCAGTATGAGGGAATGGGAGTAAGTAGGAAGTTACAGAATGAAAGAACAGAAGATATAAAAACTTCTTAAACCCAACCCTCCATCTCAACCTTCAGGGGACAAGTTTCAGATCCTTTTGCAGATGGAACCAGGGTCCCTCACTGGTCGAAAATCTGATATGGCACCATGTCAGGGGAACTTGTTGACTTGTTAAAAATTTGCCACCCAGAAACTTCTGCAAATCCACCACTTAAGAGAGTTGGGGAATCAAAAGATATGCATTTTATTTATTATTATTATTTGTCTACTTCTTTATCACCATCCATAAAACTTGGTAAAAATAAATCTTGAGTTCCATTCCCAGCTCCGATGAGCAACCCGATCATAATCACTCATTGAAAACAACTGCAAAACATTTATAAGTTATGAGACTAACAAGTGAATAAAAAATGCTGACTGAAAGCATCAGAAAGAAACTAAAGTACCAGAACGCAAGAGTAAAGATCCTATAAAGTGCAACAAAGTTGGATTCAAAAACCCTAAGGCTATTTGCTGGCTTTATCATCAGGTTTTCTTCCCCCTCAGGTTATTTGCCTGCTTTATCATCAGGCTGTTGAGCCTGATTTGAGTAAGATCTGAAGTTTGTGTCATTTCCACTGAGCTGGTGTAATAGATATTGAAATTCATGGATACCAGAGCAACCCAGAATTAAAAGTCCACAACGGCAGAGAAAAGGAACCATGGAAGTTGATCCAGGCCTTCTGCATACAATCCCTACAAAGACATTTACCAGTTCCTAAATTGGATATGCCTGGAGTAAAAGGTCAGAAGAACAAAGGAAACAGCACTGTGGGACAAAAGCTATGCCAATATTTTGGCAGTCTCAGAGTTCTGGGGCAAAAATTGATACAGCTGAAGTCCGAAAAAGGAAGTCAGGCCCTGCAATCACTTCAGGATTATGGTTCATCTTCCTATAGGGTTATGCTCTAAGGGAAAGGACACATAAATAGAATAACCTTCAAAAACTTAAAGCTGCAAGCATTCATAGTAATTGGTGGAACAAGGTAATTTAAGTGTGTGCTATCTGCTTATAGAGAAAAAATAAAGTCTTCTCTGGAGGAAGATAGTATTATTATCCAGAGATGTCACAACAATTCACATAGAGAAACCAAAATTTTTCACCAAGCATCCTAGCAAAGAAGATTGTGGGGGGTGTTTGGGGGAGAAGGCACAGAAAGACCAAATATAAATGAGATACAACTAAAATAACTATAATTTTTAAATTACAAGAAAATAAAAAAAAAAAGAGGAGTGTGGTGGAGCCACACTGCTCATACTTTGTAATATGAAATACATGGGATTAAAAAAAATATATCTACAACTTTAAAATGCCAAATCACTTGAACTACATTAACAAATAGCTTCAATGCAAGAGAAAGTGATGGTTTTCTTAATAAATCTTACTGTAATAATTTTATGATATGAAAGAAAAGAGAATTTCTAATTCATGTCATGTACAAGATCAGGCTAGATGGATCATAAATCAAAATATGAAAGCTGAAATAATAAATTTTCTGCAATATTACAAAGGGTGACATTTGAATAGGTTACTATTTCCTCAATAGAATAGAATAATTATTTACTATGAAGGAAAAGACTGATAAATACAACTTCAGTGAAATTAAATTCTGTTCATTAAAAGACAATTTTGAAAGAGTAAATGGCAATCCACAGATTTGGAGGAGCTATTTGCAATTCAGGTAATCAACTAAGATTCAAAAATACATGAGATCTTGCCATTTGCAACGACGTGGATGGAACTGGAGGGTATTATGTTGAGTGAAATAAGTCAAAAAGAGAAAGACATGTATCATATGATCTCACTGATATGAGGAATTCTTAATCGCAGCAAACAAACTGAGTGTTGTTGGAGTGGGGGGTGGGGTGGGAGGGATGGGTGACTGGGTGATAGACACTGGGGAGGGTATGTGCTCTGGTAAGCGCTGTGAATTGTGCAAGACTGTTGAATCTCAGATCTGTACCTCTGAAACAAATAATGCAATATATGTTAAGAAAAAAAAAAGAAGAAGACGAAGAAGGTAGCGGGAGGGGAAGAATGAAGCGGGGGAAATCGGAGGGGTAGATGAACCATGAGAGACGATGGACTCTGAAAAATAAACTGAGGGTTCTAGAGGGGAGGGGGGGTGGGAGGATGGGTTAGCCTCGTGATGGGTATTGAGGAGGGCACATTCTGCATGGAGCACTGGGTGTTATGCACAAACAATGAATCATGGAACACTTCATCTAAAACTAATGATGTAATGTATGGGGATTAACATAAGACTAAAAAAAAATTAAAAAAAAAGAATGCAAAAAAAAAATACATGGAAATAAGTACAAATCAATAATGAAAAGATAGACCACTAAATTTAAAATAAAAATAAACAAATGAACAGGCACTTAAGATGTTATCCAAATTCTATAAAAGTGAAAAAAAAAAATGGTCCCAACAAGCAGATAAATTTGGCCCATAACACTCTATGTATTTTGTTCATAATAACATTGCGAGATATATTATAAAGTTTATTAAAGATGGGAAGGAACTACACACACACACACACACACAAATAAAAGATGTTATCCAAAAATAAACTTATAAAAATATGCTCAACATACTTATTAGCAAAACATAAAACTATAATAAAATATCATAAAAGTATTAGAATGGCTACAATTAAATAAAAAAATGTCAATACCAAGTTTTAGTAGTAATATAGAGTAACAGGAACTCTCACACACTTGTCAAATTGTACATTGTTAGAAACGCTTTGAAACTGTTTAGCAGTATTTACCAAAGGTGAAAATATGAATAATATGAATCATCAATTAAATTCTTAGATATCCTAGGAATTTATATACAATCAGCAGAAATCTGCATGTATGTCACCAAAGATAAGTATAAGAATATTGAAGGAATTATTTTTCATTGAATCCCCAAACTAGAAATGACCAAAATTATCACAACAGTAAAACAGATGTAGTAAAATGAAAAAATAAAGTTAGAACTTTTACTACAATGGACTATTATACAGTAATAAAAACAAATTACAACTATATACAACAACCCAGATGTTTAGTAATGAAAAATCCATATATGGAATAGTTGCACTGATAACATTAGAAAATAAGCAGGGCCTTTTTTGCTAACAGATGTCAGAAGTGTGATTACATTTCTCAAAAGGCTAATAATTAAGTAGAGGCATAGAGGAATATTCTAAAGGTTGGTAATATGCTATATCTTGATATATTTGATAGTTCCACAGGAATGTTCACTTTTAAAAATCCAGTGATCTATATGCTTATAATTCATTCATTTTAATTCATGAGGAGTTTATCTTAACTTAAAAAGCTAAGAATAAAAACTGATTATATTTAGATCTTACCTCAATTTATTAAGAAGTGGTTGAATTTAAATATCAAAATTAATGCACAAATGTCTATGATTTTCAAATAAATGAGATAAACTGTATTGTTTTTGACTACATTTATAATAGATTACAAACACTCTATTCCCAGATGACTTCTTTTTTTCCCCCCAAAGCATTTACCGTGTTGTCTTATTTCACCTATTTGATGTTTTGTGTCTGAAAGAAAATCCTGTCTATGGACAAAGTTTTAAAAATATCACTATAAGTGTTTTTATTCCCCTATGAAAATCTATTTGCTTAAGATTTAATTGAAAAAAATAGAGAAAGGGATTATGTAGGAGAAATGATGTTTAGTGCTTTCACAATCAGTATTTTATGTTGCTAGGAAAAATATCTGTGTTTGTATTTTAATAATTGGGTTCTCCATTAATCTCTGGTTAAAGATTTATGCGTTATTGGAAAGTTATAATGAAATTTTAAAATCACCGATTAGACAACTTATAGCTAAAGTGAGAAATTAGAAGATAAAACATCACAATAGAAGCAACCCTATTTAGCCCTTTCTTGAAATGTAAATGAATATTGATAGTTATGTACAGATCCACATGCTTTATCACCTGGGTTGGGGCCTTATTTATCATTCATTCCTTTTATTCTTATTTACCAAATATTTCTCACTGTATAACATGTGCCTCTTAGGATGATAGAAAAGTTTAACGTACCCTCTTTCTAATTATAAAGCCACACACTACCCACTACTTTCAGGAGCTTGACAGGTACAATAGTCGGAGACAGGCTTTCCCCAAAATACTGTTTGGAGTTTAATACAACTAATAGCACACTTAAGGCTTCAAATTTTTGTGCTATAATATGTGAACACAATTTTAGCTGGTGTTATTTTCTATCAATCAGATTTTACAATGCTAATTTTTCATCAAAATGTATTGCTTTATATCATTTTAGAGGAGCTTTTAAAAAAAACAGGTGTAAGAATTAAGCATTAGAAAAGAAATTAAAGGAAACTACTGTTCTGGTGACATTGGTGGTTTACTATTTCATAAATAAAACTTCAAAAATTGTTTTTTTCTTATCCAGAATAAAGTCACATTTACCTTCCAGTTGCCTCCAAATCAGGCTCATGCTAGCATTTTTCAAATGATACTAGTTAATTCCACTGAGTGGTCTTTCCTATGTGCTGGGTATTTTGCAATTATTAAGTCCTATATGGAATTATCTATGAAACAGCTATTCCCTTTATTACAGAAAGTCAAGGTATCAGATGTCCCATTATGTCATCAATTGACTGAAATTGTTAGTAAGAAGCCTACGAGCTTGTCAAAATTCACGGCACCACTGATTAGCACTGATATCAGACAGGTGACTGTGTCACATTTTACTTTTTCATTGTGAAACTGTAAAAATGTTAATAGTATTAGTTTTGTGGGTAACTTTTCTCACTGCTTTGTTGTGATAACACCACATGGTGAGAGAAAAGATACATGTCAAAGGAGTTATTTCCTTATATGCAAGATGATATATTACTCAAATACTGGAAAATTTTCCTAACCAGAGAATGCTAAATTTAAAGGATTCCAAATTTATAATTTTGGTTCTGCTTAAGCTCTGTCTGGTTAACAGGTACATTATGTAATCACATTCATTTAACTTCAAATGAAAGCCCTTTACATTTTAGAGCATTTTATAATGCATCTACTATGTTTATTGGTTGTGCTACAATTGACATATTCAAGTTTAACCATTCTAAAAATAAATTTTAAAAAATATTGGGGACTTCTAGCTCTCAGTTGTAGAGAGCTCAGAAGTCAGCACTCCAACCTAACAAGTTAAAAAAAAAAAAAGGAAAAGACTGAAAACTCCACAGGTCTTCTTGGATCCATAAAAGAGGAGAGGACACAGGGCAAAACTCTGTCCCTAATAGTGGAGAGACAGACAGGTAGACATAAGAACTCATGACTTACCAGAGCAGGGACTCAAGAGCTGAAACTGCCACAGGAATCAGGGCTGGGTAGGAAAACTGGAACTGTAATTGATGAGTTTCTGAAGTCTTAGTGTGGTCAACACTAAGAGTTAGAAATTTCAGGAAAAAACAGTTTGGCCTAATTCTCGCAGTAAATATAGCAGAAAAATCACCTCCTGTTTCCTGAAAGGAAAAGGGAAAAGGAACATTTTGATTAACAATAATCATGCCTCAGATAAACCTCATTGGCTACGATACAGCCACTGAAAACCACCAGAGCACTCATTGTTCTTAATAAGGTCTGCCCTCAGGTGAAACTAAACTCCTGGGGTATCTTCAGAGCCTAACTGACCCAGGTAAGGGAAATACCCAATACTTCAACCTGCTTGAGCCATCCTCTTCCACCTAAACATTGTAGGAAAACAAACAAACAAACAAACAAAAACAAGAACTACAAGGATTACATAGAAAAGAGAGTGGAGTGAAATAGTGTTGAGAGAAAAAAAATATATACCAATCCAGAATTCTGTACTCTGAGGAATTATCCTTCAAAAATGAAGGACAAATAAAGACCTTCTCAGACAAAAATTGAGGGAATTTGTTGGCAGTAGTCCCACCTTGCAAGAAATGTGACAATTGTTTAGAGGAAAGGAAAACGATATTGGTCAGAAACTCTTAATTGATCTAACAGATAAGATATTGTTCAAAATAATAACAGCAACAATGTATCCAATTATATATAAAAAAGTATATATTCTATATATGCTTATATAAGTGGAGTGAGTTACAGCGATAAGATAAGGAATGGGAGAAAGGAACTGGGATTATTTTGTTATTATAAGGTATTCCCACTACCTGTGAAATGTTGGAGTGTTATTTGAAAGTGAACTTGGATTAGTTGTAAATGTATATTGCAAACTCTAAGGAAATAACTAAAAAAGTAATAAGGTATAACTTTATTTGCCAAGAAAGGAAATAAAATGGAATCATATAAAATGCTAGATTAAAATAAAAAGGACATAAAGAGTGGAAGGAAAAATAGGAACAAAGACTAAGGACAGTAAATAGAACACAATAGCAATATGGTAGATATTAATCAAACTACATCAATAATCATTCTGAACATTGAAGGTCTAAATGTACCAATTAAAAGAGAGTTTGTCAGAGCATATCAAAAAACAAGACCTAACTATATGTGTCTACCAGAAGCCAACTTTAAACATAAACACACGTAACAATTAAGGACTCTGAGAAACAAACTGAGGGTTCTGGAGGGGCGGGGGGTGGGGGGATGGGTTAGCCTGGTGATGGGTATTAAAGATGGCTCGTACTGCATGGAGCACTGGGTGTTGTACGCAAATGATGAATCATGGAACACTACATCAAACGCTAATGATGTAATGTATGGCGATAACATAATAATAATAAAAAAAAGAGTAGATGGAGAAAATATACCATGCTAATCCTAATCAAACTCACAGAATTGTAAGGAGAAAGAGATGAATCCAGAATCATTGTTGGAGACTGACACCCCTATAACACAACTGGATGATCTCGCAGGTAGAAAATCTGTAAAGACATAGAGGAATTCAGCAACAATATAGATCAACTGGATTTAATTGACATCTATGGACTACTTAATCCAACATCAGTAGAATACATGTTCTACTCAAGCTTGCAAGGAATATTCACTAAAACAGAATATATCTTAGGCCAAAAATCACACTTAACACATTTAAAAGAATAGATATCATTCAATGTCTACTCTCAGATCACTATGGAATTAAACTAGATATTAATAACAAAGATAACTGGAAAATCCCAAAATGCATAAATATTAAACAACCAACACATGTTTGAATAACATAGTGATCAAAGAAGAAATCAAGAGAAATTTTAAAGTATTTTGAACAAAACCAATGTAAAAAAACAAATAATCAAAATTCGCAGGATGCAGGAAAGCAACACTTACAGGGAAACATACTGCATTGAATGCTTATATTCAAGCAGAAAGATCTAAAATCAATAATCTAAGTTTCCACTTTAGGAAAGTAAAAAAAAAACAAAAAAAAAACAAATTAAGTCCAAAGTAAGCTGAAGAAAAGAAATCATAACATTTAGAGAAGATATAAATGAAGTTGAAAACAGAAAATCAATAGAGAAAATAAAACGAAAGCTGGTTCTTTGAAAAAGAGCAGTAAAATTGAATTACCTCTAGCCACGGTAACTAAGAAAAAAAGAGAGAAGATACAAATTACTAGTATCAGAAATGAAAGAAGGGACATCACTACAGATCCTATGAACATTAAATTGATAAACAAGGAATACTATGAACAACTCTAGGTCCACAGATTTGATAATTTAGATGAAATGGACCATTCCTTGAAAGAGACAATCTGCCAAGCCTTACACAAGAAGAAACAGATCATCTGAATATATCTATATTTATTAAAGAAATTGAATCAATAATCAATATCCTTCCTAAATAGTAAGCACCAGGTCCAGAACAGTTTTCTGGTGAATTCAACCAAATATTTAAGAAAGAAATTGTATCAATTATCAACAATCTCTTTCAAAAGGATACAGAGGAAATACTTCCTAACTCATTCAAGAAACCAGGATTACCTCTATACTAAAGCCAGACAAAGACATTACAAGAAAACTACAGATCAGTATTTCTCAAGAACATAGATGTAAAAATCCTGAATGAAATATTAGCAAATCAAATCCAGCATTGTATAAAAAATATATATATATATCACAACCAAGTGAGATTTATCTCAGGTATGCAAGGCTCGTTCAACATTTGAAAATCAATTAATGTAATTTAGCACATCAACTGGCCAAAGAAGGAAAATCACATGATTATATTAATAGATACAAAAAAAGCATTTGACAAAATTTAATATCCATTCATTATAAAAATTCAGTAAACTAGGAATAACGGGTAAGTTCCTCAACTCAACAAAGATTATCTACAAAAATCCCTCCAGCTAATATCATACTTAATGATGAAGAAATCAAAGCTTTCCCATTAAGATCAAGAGCAAGGCAAGCATATTTCTTCTCACCAGTCTTTTTTTCAGTATCATTAAAATTTCTGATTCAGTAAAAAAAAAAAAAAAATGAATAAAAGATACACTGTGAAGGAAGAAATAAAACTAGTTTTGTTTTCAAATGACATGGTTGTCTGTATAAAAACGTGTGAGAAAGAAAAACTCTTGGAACTAATAAACAATTACAGCAAGGTTGTTGGATACAAGGTTATTACAGAAAAGTTAATCACTCTCCTATATACTAGCAATGAAAAGTGGAATTTGATGGGTGAAATAGGTGAAGGAGATTAGGGGGTATACTCTTCCAGTTATAAGTAAGTCACAGGGATGAAAAGTATAGTATATGGAATATAGTCAATAATTTTGCAATAATATTGTGGTGACAGATGGTACCTACACTTATGATGTTGAGTCTTGGGGTAATGTATAGAATTGTTGATTCAGTATGTTGTACACCTGAAACTAATATAACATTGTATGTCAACTATACTTCAATAAAAAAGTACCATTTATTTTAGTACCCCTAAAAATGAAATATTTAGGTATAAATCTAACAAAATATCTCTAAGACCTATATGAGGAAAATATAAAACTCTGAACAAAATCAAAGAACTGATATTCCATGTTCATGATGAGAAGATTAAATATTATCAAGAGGTCAGTTCTTCCAACTTGATATATAGATTCAATGTAATCCCAATAAAAATCCAAGCAAGTTATTTGGTGGACTTTTGGCAAGCTGATTCTAAAGTTTATATTGAGAGGCAAAAGACCAAGAATAGCCAACACATTAAAAGAAAAAGTTAGAAGATTGACATTACTTGACTTCAAGACTTACTATAAAGCTACAGTAATCAAAGCAGTATAGTATTAAAATAAATAGAAAAATGGTACAGAAATAGACCATGTAAATATAGTCAACTGATCTCTCACAAAGGAGCAGGGCAATACAATGGAGAAAAGTTAGTTTCTTCAACAAATAGTACTGAAACAAGTGGGCATCCAACATGCAAGAAAATTATTCTAGACACAAAACTTATGGGGCACATGGGTGGCTCAGTCTGAAAACTGTGGATACTGTATGATCCAACATATGGCATTCTAGAGAAGGCAAAAGTATGGAGACAACAAAAAGATCACAGAGGTTGCCAGGGGTTGGAGCAGCAGGGGTTAAATAGCCAAACACAGAGGATATTTAGGGCAGTGAAAATATTCTGTATGATATTAAAATAATGGATGCATTTCACTGTACATTTGTCAAAAGCCACAGAATTAAGTACAATCTCAAAGGTGAACCCTAATGTATACTGTAAACTCTGGGTGATAATGATGTGTCAATATAAGTTCCTTCATTCTAACAAATGTACCACTGTGGTGGGGTGATATTGATAAAAAAGGAAGCTATGTATGTGTGGGGGCAGGAGGTATACAAAATATCCTGTAATTTTGCTGTGAACCTAGAATTGCTCCAAAATTTAAAGTCTTAAAAAACAAAACAAAATAAAAACAATTGTTTACAATCTTTTTTTCTTTTTCTAATTAGAAATAAATTGTGCAGTAATCACATGCACAGTTAGTTTTCTAACACTTAGTTTCCCAATGCTTTACGGGTATAATTCAAGGTGTTGATTGTTGATTTTAACACCTATATATCACATAGATTTCTTAGTAACTACAAAAGATCAGCACAAATGTCATTATGAATTATTTCCCAATTCTAGTTTTGGGGGGGCATTTGAAAATGTCAACTCTTAGCTCATTTATTAATTTATTTACTCTAATTTCTTTCCCTTGAGGTTCTGCTCAATACAATATAGTATAGAAATTAAAATTGTTGGAAAAGTATCACTATGTTTAAATGACTTTTCTGTCCAAATTAATCTAACAAATCAATGGAATTAAAAATAAGCTTTCAATGGGATATTTAATGGAGTTAGAAAGCTAACCACATATTGAAGGGTATCAACTAATATCTTTATAGTTGAAAATATACTAGAATATCAAATAAATATGAAGGAGGACTTATGTGAGGTAACAGCCAACTTTAAAGCTCTAAAAATTCAGAGAGGATGCTACTGATGCAGGTAAGAGAACATGATTGTGCATAGTGAAGAGAATATTTTCATTCTTTATCCTTATATGTGTCAATATTCCTTTTTAGGACAGGAGAATGTATTTGTATATTATTTGTACAATTTTTAAAAATTAAAAAGAATAGCGCTATTTGCTAACATTTCTGAGAGGTTGCCATATTCTAGGAATCGTTCTGGGTATTTTCATAGGTCTTGTCTCACTGACCTATGAAAACCTACACACAACAACCTTATTGTCCCTCTGTTTCAGAACAAAAAAAATGCTGCTAGAAAAATTAACTTGCCTAAAGTTTCACAGCATGAAAGTGCGCAGAGCTGGGATTTGAAGCTGACTGGCTTCCACATGCCATTCTGGTAACCACTTTACAATGCATAGAATTCTGTGACCCAAGAAGGCATTATATCTGTATTAGGAAGATAACTAAGTCAAATTACAGAAAAATACATGAGTATATTCAGTTATCATAAAAACCCCAAAAAACAAAACAGGGAGATACATATAACCTACATTGCATATGTATTACACAATATACAATATATTGTATCACATTTAATGAAATATATATATTTCATTAGAGACAATTCCCAGAGAATCTAGAGGAATTCAAAATAATCTAAATATAATAAACTATCAATAATATGTGTTAGTTTGCTATTGCTGCCTAACAAATTATCACAGCCTCTGTAGCTTAAAACAATACCTATTTATTAGCTTACAGTTCTGAGGGTCAGAGTCTTGGATAGTAGAACTTAAGTTTTCTGCTCAGGTTATCACAAGTCACAGTGTCTATTTTGCTGCACTGAGGTGTCAGCAAGACTGAATTCTTGTCTTGAGGCTTGGAGGAAGGTTCTCATTGAAATTGTTGGCAGAATTTATTTCCTCATGGTTGTAGGACTGAATTCTCCATTTTCTTTCTGTCAGCTGGAACACTCTGTTCCTAGAGGCCACTTGCCTTCTTGCCATGTGTCCAATTTTATCTTCAAAGCCAGCAATGGAAAATTTCTCATGGCTCAACTCCCACTTATGGTTCAAATAGATCTTATTCCCTCTTTTCTGAACTGCTAACCCCAGATTTAATGGGCTCCTATAATCACATCAGGCTCACCCCAATATTGCCTCTTTCTTAGGATCAGATGATTTGGAATCTTAATTACACCTTCAAAATCCGTGCACAGCAGTGCCTAGGTTAGTGTGATGATGAATTTTATGTGTCCACTTGATTAAGCTTTGATGCCCAGCTGTTCAAGTACTTGTCTGGATGTGGCTGTGAAGGTATTTTTTAGATGTGCTTAACTTTGATAATCATAACTTCAAGTAAAGCAGATTACCCCCATTGATGTGACTGAGCCTCATTCAACCATTTCAAGGCCTTATAAGCAAAGACTGAAGTTAACTCTCAAAAGAAATTCTGCCTCAAGACTGCAACATAGAAACCCTGCTTGAGCTTTTAGCCTATTGGCCTGTCCTACAAAATTGCAACATTATCTACCTGAATTTCCAACCTGTTGCCTTGCCCTGAAGATTTTTGAATGCCAACCTCCTTACCTGTGGGAGCCAATTCCTTAAAGTTTCTCTCTCCTGTTCTTACCTATCAAAACTTGCCCAGTTTCAACACATTCTTTTTATTTTATTTTTTTAAAATATTTTATTTATTTATTTGACAGAGAGAGAGATAGCGAGAGCAGGAACACAAGCAGGGGGAGTGGGAGAGGGAGAAGCAGGCTTCCCGCAGAGCAGGGAGCCTGAAGGGGGGCTCAATCCCAGGACCCTGGGATCATGACCTGAGCCAAAGGCAGACGCTTAACGACTGAGTCACCCAGGTGCCCCTCAACACATTCTTATTTTAATTTTTAGTCACTGATTTTTAATAGTAGGGCTTTGTATAAAATTGATGGATATAAAGAGGATTTTTCTCTGAGACAGGGTTGCTATATTTAGAAAATAAAATACAAGACACCAAGTTAAATTTGAAATTCAGGTACATAAGGCATAATGTTTTAATATAAGTATCTCCATAATACATACTTACAATAAAAAAAATCCATTATTTATCTTAAATTCAAATTTAGCTGGTGTACTTTATTTTATCTGGAGACTCTACACTAAGAGCACTTCTTTTCTTGAGATTTTAAGGAATGCCTCCCCTCTTTTAAAATTTTTGTTTGCTTATTTAAGATTTGGAAAGAAATTGCTTAAATATTAAGAATGATACTTGTGTATTTAATGGTCATGGCATTCAGCGTATAATTAAACCAGTTGGGTTTTAAATCATAAATACTTCCAGAGGCAATAATACAGAAGCTCATGTTGTTTTGAAGTCATTTTTAAATACTGATACATATTTATGTGTATGGAGCTTACAGAAAGTTAAAGGGTTCTATGAGATATTCTGAGACTTTAGAAACAAATGGCACATATTGCTAAGCAATTATCTAGAAAGCACTACAATTCACTTGTGTAATAAGCTGTAATAAGCTGTTCAAACAATAGCATTATATACTCCTTGTCTTTCCCAAACAGCCTGAAGACACTGGAGCTCCAGTCTTCCCATTAACGAAGATGGAGGCAATGTGAGGAGGGCAAGTTCCCATCACCAGAACTCCTGAAATGCAGATCACAATCATGGTTATGGCAATTTCATAAGCTTTCAGATTGAAAGTTGGCCCATTTTTCAAATACATAAGAGAGCACCAACTTCACATAAAACAGAACCAACTTCTCATCACTCAGATTTCCAATTACTTTCTGTTAAGCAGGATTGTTTCCCACACTGAAAAAAAAAAAAAAAAAGTAACAGCTGACACTTACACAACACAGGTTTGAACAGCACAGGTCTGCTAACATGTGGATTTTTTCTTCTTTTTTAAATAAATTCTGTACAGTACTATAAATGTATTATTGCTATGATTTCCTTAAAAACTTTATTTTCTCAAGCTTATTTTATTGTAAGAATACTATATATATGTGTGTGTATATATATATATATATATGTATATATATATATATATATAAAATACATATACAAAATATGTGTAAATCCACTCTGTTCCCATAAGGTTTCTGGTCAACAGTAGCTTTAGTGGTTACATTTTGGGGGAGTCAAAAGTTATATATGGATTTTCCACTGTGCAGAGGGTTGGTGTTCCTAACCCCTCTGTTGTTCAAGGGTTGACCATACTTCCAAAGAAAATTTAAAAAGGAAGAAAAGCAAAATGACTGTCAATAGTGAGGTAGAAAGGATTCTGTTGCCTCACTTTATGCTCAGATTAGCTTTATTGATCTGGCCAATTGCAGTTGGTCCATAAGGTAAATGTAAACATGAGAGGCAGAAGGTGGGTCTGCAAATAAGGATGACCCTGATTGGGGGAAATTCCAAGTATTACTTGCTCACCTACCATGCTAAAAGCAGGAAAAATTGCACAAATAAGGAATATTCTTGTATTAAAAGAGATTTTTTTTGGGTGGGGTGATAATGCCTCAAATAATTCAAAATTAATTTTAGGAATAATTAACATACCTGACCATAAAAACTCTCCATATTTATTTTCACAGTCACGTCACTTTATTTTTTTTTATACAATTCTCTTATATTTGCATAAAACCTAAATGTGTTACCATCATTTCAGTTTGTTATCCTTGCTACAGGACTTCACAAAAATAGACTTCAAAGCCATTTTCTTCTCTTTGATATATCAGAGGAAATCTCTATTTTACTTTACTGTATCAAAACTGATTGTTATTTTAACAGAGAAATAACATTATTTGATTATCGGTGGACTTACACATCAGTACAACTTCATGAATTATTTTTTGTAAGTTTTGAGGTTTTATTCAATGTTTGAAAGGTATTTTTTGTCTAATGGGTAATTTAGTTATATCATAATAAACGCATCTAATTGTGATTGCCATTTTATAAGAATGTAATAAGTGATAATGCTATTAATTTAAATAACTTAATCACCTATGAAAATAATGGCTTTGCTTTAGATTTGTTTCTGAATTTATTTATGGAAATCTTAAATTGCTGAGAAAAGTTCCAATATAGAAATATTTAATAGCTCTGGTTAAGGTTAATTAAAGTCACTTTAAAAGCTACTGGGAATCTCCCTCTCTATAGAAGTCACCAAATGCATTTGTGAATAATGGCATGATGTTTTATTATGAAGTGATATTTGACCCTAAACCTCATTAGGATAAAATTTATACTTCTGAAATTACCTGTGGTGTTTAGGGCAAAGCTGTTAAACTTCAGTAATGTTAAATTTTCTGCATGACTAGTCCTTAATTACTATGAAAAGTTTCAAAAACTGTAATTTAATTTAAACTACGTTGTCCAAGAAGTTATATAACAGGATATTTGTATTTCTACAGCTTCACTAATTGTAGTTTTTATACCTAAGTTTTTTATTTCATTGTTTTGAGATCAACTAAACTACTTCGCTATTTTCTAAGGATTTAAATTTCGCTATTTGACTCTTTGGAGTATACTCCTGTCTTTATTCATATGAAAAATTTCTATTAGTCTTAATAAGAATTGCAGGGAGTTCTATCAAGGGAGTTATATCCCCATGTCTCTACCAAAGGGATTATTCATCCCTTTGATTGTAATAATTATCCACTTCAACCACTGCCTCATATACACATAGACAACCATGTTCATCTCATGAATAGTTATAACATAGTTATGGTAATATCTTTATATAGAGAAGAACATGTTTTAAATACAAAGTAATGTCTCCCTTTCAGCTATAGCTGAATGAAATTCAATTTATGAATATAACCTATAGCCCATCTTGGTGTAGACAGCACCCCCATAATTATAATTGTATAAATAATTTAAAATAATACATGAATGGTGAGAGATAGTGTTTTTTATCATAAGATTTTACAGTTACCATTTGTTATCTGTCAAATATAATAGGAGACACTTTTACAAGTCCATGAATGCAGCAAAATAATGACCTTAACTCGTGAAAAAGAAGTATTAGCATGCAACTCATAATTTTGGCAATGCAAAAAGTGTTTTTTTTTTTTTTTTAAACTTTATAGGCTCTAGTGAGATAATATGGAGTGTTCCTTACCAAGAACCATGATCCATAGTTCACATATTGACACCACTGCTAAGAACACTGGGACCAAGCTATTGCCAGGTAGCTGCTGAGTTAGGGGCTACTTTTCTCTTTCTCAATATGAAAAGGAAATAAATTAATATTTCTAAAACATTTATAATAGTGCCTGCCATAGAGGAGGTGTCACATACATTTTTATTTTTAGCTAAATAAAAATTAGTTCATATATTAATTTTTCACCTGTTTGCTTTGAGAACATAAGTTTAAAAACAAAAATGCATCAAAAAATGTATACAGAACTAAGACATGGAATTTAGAAATACATTTATTTAACTTACATCAATAAAAACAAAGAATGTTTTTATATCTCTGAATCTGATACACATTAAATTAGCCCATTTCACTTACTTAATACAGATCCGTAGTGTTATAGGTACATTTCCTACATAAAAAATGGGTGATAGACATTGGGAGGGGCATGTGCTATGGTGAGCGCTGTGAATTGTGTAAGACTGTTGAATCACAGATCTGTACCTATGAAACAAATAATATAGTATATGTTAAAAAAAAAAAAAAGAAGAAGAAGAAGATAGTAGGAGGGGAAGAATGAAGGGGGGGAAATCGGAGGGGGAGACAAACCATGAGAGACTATGGACTCTGAAAAACAAACTGAGGGTGTTAGAGGGGAGGGGGGTGGAGGGATGGGTTAGCCCAGTGATGGGTATTAAAGAGGGCACGTCTGCATGGAGCACTGGGTGTTATACACAAACAAAGAATCATGGATCACTACATCAAAAACTAATGATGTAATGTATCATAACATAATAATTAAAAAAAAAAAACTAAAAAAAAAAGCTCATTGAAACCACTTGGGATTTCTGTCCACATTTATTTGGAAACTTCATTTGACTTGAACCCATGTCAATGTGTCTCAGTACTCCCACCACTAAGTCACATATCACACTGTAGTTTGGCGATACCACATTGTGTGTGTGTGTGCATGTGTGTGTGCGTGTAGGCGAATGGCCAAGATTCTGAGTTTCAATACTGTGTGAAAATGTCAAAATGAGCTAAAACTCACAGTGAAAAGAAAAGGAAGCCTCTCTTTTTATAGAACAGAAAAATAATTACAGAAGCTTGAATGCGTTATTGAAGTGAGGCAATTTACTGAAAATATGTGGTCAGAAACCAGTACTGTATTTAATAAAAAAAAAAAGCAAGTTGTTGAAGTTTTATAGAGACGGTGAAATTAATGAAAACGTGGTGTAAAAAATCTTCTCACCATGAGGTAGCCAGAAATTACACCGAAAATTTGCTTCAGTTAGGTCTGATGAAAGCTGTAGCTCTAAATATTTTTCAATACTAATGACACAGCCTTCTATTGGTGCCATATTCTGGTGAAATGAATGAATGAAACTTTGTAGCTACAAGGTTTCACATAGATATAAATTTAAAAATAAAATCTGGGGGATGGGCAAAATCGGTGAAGGGGAGTAGGAGATATTGGCTTCTAGCTATGGAATAATTAAGTCATAGGAATAAAAGGTACAGCACAGGGGGTAGAGTCCATGCTATTTTAATAGCATTGTATCGTGAAACTGATAGCTATGCTTGTCGTGAGCATAATGTATAGAGATACTGAATCACTATGTTGTACACCGGATACTAATGTGACCGTGTGTCAACTATACTCAAATAAAAAATTAAAATTGAAACTTCTTAATAAAAGAGTAAAACCTAGCCCTTCAGTTTGATGAATTATGTTATTGTTTTAGTTTCCCAGGGCTGCCTTAACAAAGTGCTAACATGGCTGAGCAGAGAACATGATCAGATTGTAAGGGTGCTAAGACCATATTGACTATTCCCGGCCGCAGGCCCACACAAGGAAAAGATGTCAGTAATTGAAAAAAAAAGCCAATGCTTGAAACATTCCAACAACTTTCTGTATATTATTACATATGGCTGAAAGCATGAAAAACACTGGGAAAAATTTTAGCTGGATCAGTAGCCACTTTGTACCAATAATGCAAGCTCATCATAGGCTAGTGAGACTGAACTTCACGTAAAAAATGTTTTCAAAATTTTCTTCTCCCCAAACTTGGCATCTATAAAACAGCTATGTGACCAAGGTCATTTATGTCCCCAGGGGAGTCACTATAAACATGTCCTTGGAGGGGTGTCTGGGTGGCTCAGTTAAGTGTCAGACTTCAGCTCAGGTCATGATCTAGGGGATCTGGGATGGAGCCCCACAACAGTCTCAGCATTGGTTTCTGCAGTCTGCGAGGAGCCTGCTTCTCTCTCTCCCTCTGCCCTTCCCCCATGCTCCTGCCCCACACTCAAATAAATATAAAAATTTTTAAAAACAAAACAAAACAACAACAACAACAAAACTGTTGTTTTGCAACAGTTGCTTGCACAGCAAGCAACAACTGTTCCTTGCTGTGTTTAGCAGAGGGCTGGAATTTGATCTTGGGGATGTCACTCATCCCACTCCAAGCTGGGAAAGAGATTTTGGTTTATAATGATGTTTAAGAAAGAATCTGAATCAAAGACCTTAGAGGATCTTGTCATACTGAGATGATATCAAGATGTATTATTTCCAGGGGCGGAGCAAGATGGCGGAGGAGTAGGAGACCTGGATTTTGTCTCCTCTCAGGAATTCAGCTGGATAGGGATCAAACCATTCTGAACACCTACAAACCCAACAGGAGATCAAAGAAAAGAAGAGCAACAACTCTCTGAACTGAAAAGCGACCACTTTCTGGAAGGTAGGACGTGCGGAGAAGTGAATCCGAGGCGATATTCGGGAGGATAGACGGCGGGGGAGGGGCCTCCGTCGGCCGCTTCTGGCAAGTGATAGAGCCGCGGAGCACAAAATCGGAACTTTTAAAAGTCTGCTCCGCCGAGGGACGTCACTCTGGTGGCTAAGTGGGGGGTGGAACCCTCCGGACAGTGTGGTCTCAGGACCCTCGGGGTCACAGAAAGACCGGGGCTGCCTGAGTGTGGCAGAGCTCCCAGGTAATGGAGCAGGGAAGCCGGCTGCAGAGACGGAGCCGAAGCATGGGCTCTCAGCTCAGGGTTGCCATAAACTGGGATCCGCGGCACAGTCGGGCCCCTGCTCCTCCAGCAGGGACCCAACAAGCGGCAGATCCGGGGAGACTCACCTTCCTCCCCCGGGAGGAGCCACGCGGGAGTGCACCGCAGGGATCTGCTGGGTTTGGAGACTCCACCCGGGGTCGGGTGCCAGAGATAGAAACGCGCGGTCACAGGCCGGGCGAGCACGGAGTGCGGCCGGAGACCGGGGAGACGGGAGTGACTGACGGCTTTTCTCTGGGGGCTCACTGAGGAGCGGGGCCCCGAGTTCTCGGCTCCTCCGGAGCTGAGATTGGGAGGCCGCCATCTTCACTCTCCGCCTCCAAAGCTGTACGGAAAGCTCGCAGGGAACAAAAGACCCAGAGAGCAAACCCAAGCAGATTACTTAGCCGGGAGGGGGCAAGGGCGGGGCAATTCCGCCTCCGGCAGAGACATTTGGAAACCATGGCAACAGGCCCCTCCCCAGAAGATCAGCGAGAACAGGCAGCCAAGACCAAGTTTACCGATCAATGAGAACGGCAGAGCTCCAGCGCTATGGGACTACTGCACATAGAATTCATGGCTTTTTTACCATGATTCTTTAGTCTTTCAAAGTTAATTTTTTTTAACTGTCTTTTTTTCTTTTTGAATTTTTCTTTTTCCCTTTTTCAACCAACATCTTATCAATCCCATAAAAAAAAAAAAAAAAACTTTTATTTTTCATTTTTAGAGTCATATTCTATCCCTTCATAGTAGTTACCTGTATTTTTGGCTTATATATATAAGTTGTTCTCTCTTTAAAATTTTGAGATAGTTTCTTCTAACAGATTAAAATATACCGTAAATCTCTAGTATATGGTGTTTTCTATTCCCCTGCCTGATCACATCCTCTCCCTTTTTTTTCTTTTTTCTTTTTTTAAATCCTCTTCTTTCTTTTTTCAAACAACTTCTTATCAATTCCTTTTATAAAATTTTTTATAATTTCCATCTTTACAGTCATAGTCCATCCCTTCAATATAACAACCCTTATTTTTGTACATATATAAGTTTTTCTTTCTTTAAAATTTTGGGAGGCACTTTCTTCTAAAAGACCAAAATACACCCCAAATCTAGTGTGTGGCACTGATCTATATACCAGCCTGATCATATTTGATCACATTCTGTTTTTTTTTGTTGTTGTTGTTGTTTTGTTTTGTTTGTTTTTGTTTTTATCTTTCTCTTTCTCTTTTTCTTTTTTCTCTCTTTCCCTTTCTTTTCCCACTGCTTCAGGTCTTTTCTGATTTGTTTAGAGTATATTTTCTGGGGACGTTGTTACTCTGCTAGCAATTTGACTCTCATTAATCTATTCTCCTCTGCACAAAATGACAAGATGGAAAAAATCATCTCAACAAAAAGAACAAGAGGTAGTACCAACTGCCAGGGACCTACTCAATGCGGACGTTAGTATGATGTCAGATCTAGAGTTCAGAATCATCACTTTAAAGATACTAGCTGGACTTGAAAAAAATATGGAAGTTATTAGAGAAACCCTTTCTGGAGAAGTAAAAGAACTAAAATCCAACCAAGTAGAAATCAAAAAGGCTATTAATGAGGTGCAATCAAAAATGGGGGCGCTAACTGCTAGAATAAATGAGGCAGAAGAGAATCAGTAATATAGAAGACCAAATGATGGAAAATAAAGAAGCTGAGAAAAAGAGAGATAAACAACTACTGGATCACGAGGGCAGAATTCGAGAGATAAGCGATACCATAAGATGAAACAACATTAGAATAATTGGGATCCCAGAAGAAGAAGAAAGAGAGAGAGGGGCAGAAGGTATAATGGAGCAAATTATAGCAGAGAACTTCCCTAATTTGGGGAAGGAAACAGGCATGAAAATCCAGGAAGCACAGAGAACCCCTCTCAAAATCAATAAAAATAGGTCAACACCCCAACATCTAATAGTAAAACTTACGAGTCTCATAGACAAAGAGAAAATCCTGAAAGCAGCTCAGGAGAAGAGATATGTAACCTACAATGGTAGAAACATTAGATTGGCAACAGACCTATCCACAGAGACCTGGCAGGCCAGAAAGGACGGACAGGATATATTCAGAGCACTAAATGAGAAAAATATGCAGCCAAGAATACTATATCCAGCTAGGTTGACATTGAAAATTGAAGGAGAGATAAAAAGCTTCCAGGACAAACAAAAACGAAAGGAATTTGTAAACACAAAACCAGCCCTACAGGAAATCTTGAAAGGGGTCCTCTAAGCAAAGAGAGAGCCTAAAAGCAACATAGACCAGAAAGGAACACAGAAAATATACGGTTAACAGTCACCTTACAGGCAATACAATGGCACTAAATTCCTATCTTTCAATAGTTACCCTGAATGTAAATGGGCTCAATGCCCCAATCAAAAGACACAGGCTATCAGACTGGATTAAAAAACAAGACCCATCGATATGCTGTCTGCAAGAGACTCATTTTAGACCCAAAGACATCCCCAGATTGAAAGTGAGGGGGTGGAAAACCATTTACCATGCTCATGGACACCAAAAGAAAGCTGGGGTGGCAATCCTTATATCAGACAAATTAGATTTTAAACCAAAGACTGTAATAAGAGATGAGGAAGGACATTATATCCTACTTAAAGGATCTATCCAACAAGAAGATCTAACAATTGTAAATATCTATGCCCCTAACATGGGAGCAGCCAATTATATAAGGCAATTAATAACAAAAGCAAAGAAACACATGGACAACAATACAATAATAGTGGGGGACTTTAACACCCCCCTCACTGAAATGGACAGATCGTCTAAGCAAAAGATCAACAAGGAAATAAAGACTTTAAATGACACACTGGACCAAATGGACTTCACAGACATATTCAGAACATTCCATCCCAAAGCAACGGAATACACATTCTTCTCTAGTGCCCATGGAACATTCTCCAGAATAGATCACATCCTAGGTCATAAATCAGGTCTCAACCGGTACCAAAAAATTGGGATCATTCCCTGCCTATTTTCAGACCACAATGCTTTGAAACTAGAACTCAATCACAAGAGGAAAGTCAGAAAGAACTCAAATACATGGAGGCTAAAGAGCATCCTACTGAAGAATGAATGGGTCAACCAGGAAATTAAAGAAGAATTAAAAAAATACATGGAAACCAATGAAAATGAAAACACAACTGTTCAAAATCTTTGGGATGCAGCAAAGGCAGTCCTAAGAGGAAAGTATATAGCAATACAAGCCTTTCTCAAGAAACAAGAAAGTCTCAAATACACAACCTAACCCTACACCTAAAGGAGCTGGAGAAAGCACAGCAAATAAAGCCTAAACCCAGCAGGAGAAGAGAAATAATAAAGATCAGAGCAGAAATCAATGAAATAGAAACTAAAAGAACAGTAGAACAGATCAACGAAACTAGGAGCTGGTTCTTTGAAAGAATTAACAAGATTGATAAACCTCTGGCCAGACTTATCAAAAAGAGAAGAGAAATGACCCAAATCAACAAAATCATGAATGAAAGAGGAGAGATCACCACCAACACCAAAGAAATACAAACAATTATAAGAACATATTATGAGCAACTCTATGCCAGCAAATTAGATAACCTGGAAGAAATGGAGGCATTCCTAGAGATGTATCAACCATCAAAACTGAACCAGGATGAAATAGAAAACCTGAACAGACCTCATTTTATGAGGCCAGCATTACCTTGATCCCAAAACCAGACAAAGACCCCATCAAAAAGGAGAATTACAGACCAACATCCCTGATGAACATGGATGCAAAAATTCTCACCAAAATACTAGCCAGTAGGATCCAACAGTACATTAAAAGGATTATTCACCATGACCAAGTGGGATTTATCCCTGAGCTGCAAGGTTGGTTCAACATCCGCAAATCAATCAATGTGATATAATACATTAACAAAAGATAGAACAAGAATCATATGATCCTCTCAATAGATGCAGAAAAAGCTTTTGACAAAGTACAGCATCTGTTCTTGATCAAAACTCTTCGGAGTATAGGGATCGAGGGTACATACCTCAATATCATAAAAGCCATCTATGAAAAACCTACAGCGAATATCATTCTCAATGGGGAAAAACTGAGAGCTTTCCCCCTAAGGTCAGGAACGCAGCAGGGATGTCCACTATCACCACTGCTATTCAACATAGTATTGGAAGTCCTAGCCACAGCAATCAGACAACAAAAAGAAATCAAAGGCATCCAAATTGGCAAAGAAGAAGTCAAACTCTCACTCTTTGCGGATGATATGATACTTTATGTGGAAAACCCAAAAGACTCCACTCCAAAACTGCTAGAACTCATACAGGAATTCAGTAAAGTGGCAGGATATAAAATCAATGCACAGAAGTCAGTGGTATTCCTATACACCAACAACAAGACAGAAGAAAGAGAAATTAAGGAGTCGATCCCATTTACAATTGCACCCAAAACCATAAGATACCTAGGAATAAATCTAACCAAAGAGACAAAGGATCTGTACTCAGAAAACTATAAAATACTCATGAAAGAAATTGAGGAAGACATAAAGAAATGGAAAAACGTGCCATGCTCATGGATTGGAAGAATAAATATTGTGAAGATGTCAATGCTACCTAGAGCAGTCTACACATTCAATGCAATCCCCATCAAAATACCATCCACTTTTTTCAAAGAAATGGAACAAATAATCCTAAAATTTGTATGGAACCAGAAAAGACCCCGCATAGCCAGAGGAATGTTGAAAAAGAAAAGCAAAGCCGGCGGCATCACAATTCCGGACTTCCAGCTCTATTACAAAGCTGTCATCATCAAGACAGCATGGTACTGGCACAAAAACAGACACATAGATCAATGGAACAGAATAGAGAGCCCAGAAATGGACCCTCAACTCTATGGTCAACTCATCTTTGACAAAGCAGGAAAGAATGTCCAATGGAACAAAGACAGTCTCTTCAACAAATGGTGTTGGGAAAATTGGAGAGCCACATGCAGAAGAATGAAACTGGACCATTTCCTTACACCACACACAAAAATAGACTTCAAATGGTTGAAAGACCTCAATGTGAGACAGGAGTCCATCACAATCTTAAAGGAGACCACAGGCAGCAACCTCTTTGACCTCAGCCGAAGCAACTTCTTCCTAGAAACATCGCCAAAGGCAAGGGAAGCAAGGGCAAAAATGAACTATTGGGACTTCATCAAGATAAAAAGCTTTTGCAAAGCAAAGTAAACAGTCAACAAAACCAAAAGACAACCGACAGAATGGGAGAAGATATTTGCAAATGACATATCAGATAAAGGGCTAGTATCCAAAATCTATAAAGAACTCATCAAACTCAACACCCAAAGAACAAAGAATCCAATCAAGAAATGGGCAGAAGACATGAACAGACATTTTTCCAAAGAAGACATCCAAATGGCCAACAGACACATGAAAAAGTGCTCAATATCGCTCGGCATCAGGGAAATCCAAATCAAAACCTCAATGAGATACCACCTCACACCAGTCAGAATGGCTAAAATTAACAAGTCAGGAAACGACAAATGTTGGCAGGGATGTGGAGAAAGGGGAACCCTCCTACACTGTTGGTGGAAATGCAAGCTGGTGCAGCCACTCTGGAAAACTGTATGGAGGTTCCTCAAAAAGTTGAAAATAGAGCTACCATATGATCCAGCAATTGCACTACTGGGTATTTACCCCAAAGATACAAAAGTAGGGATCCGAAGGGGTACGTGCACCCCGATGTTTATAGCAGCAATGTCCACAATAGCCAAACTGTGGAAAGAGTCAAGATGTCCATCGACAGATGAATGGATAAAGAAGAAGTGGTATATATATACAATGGAATATTATGCAGCCATCAAAAGGAATGAGATCTTGCCATTTGCAATGACGTGGATGGAACTGGAGGGTATTATGTTGAGTGAAATAAGTCAAACAGAGAAAGACATGTATCGTATGATCTCACTGATATGAGGAATTCTTAATTGCAGGAAACAAACAGGGTTGCTGGAGTGGGGGGTGGGGTGGGAGGGATGGGGTGACTGGGTGATAGACACTGGGGAGGGTATGTGCTCTGGTAAGCACTGTGAATTGTGCAAGACTGTTGAATCTCAGATCTGTACCTCTGAAACAAATAATGCAATATATGTTAAGAAAAAAAAAAAAAGAAGAAGAAGGTAGCGGGAGGGGAAGAATGAAGCGGGGGAAATCGGAGGGGTAGATGAACCATGAGAGACGATGGACTCTGAAAAACTAACAGGGTTCTAGAGGGGAGGGGGTGGGAGGATGGGTTAGCCTAGTGGTGGGTATTGAGGAGGGCACATTCTGCATGGAGCACTGGGTGTTATACACAAACAATGAATCATGGAACACTTCATCTAAAACTAATGATATAATGTATGGGGATTATCATAAGAATTAAAAAAAAAAGAAAGAAAAAAGATGTATTATTTCCACCAAAAGTTTTTAGCCAAATACATACTTGAATTTGAAGAAGCTGCAAAAAATTAATTTTGGAGATTGACTATTTTATAATGAATTGGAGTTAAATATGTAAAATACCCAAGAAGTAGATGAGCGTCAGTGACAAAGATGATGATTATAATCATACTATTGAGAACAAGGCTAAAAATGTTACTGTAGAATATTGAACAAGGTACATGTGTTAGTGCTCATTTAAAAAGCTACTTAGACAAAAGTGATGTTAAAAGAGTCAAAAGATACTGGAAGAAGTCTATTAAAAATAGTCTGTCACTTGAGAAACCTGCTTAAGGCCTATTATTTGGTGTTCTCTTCAATTTATTGAGTAAATTGATGTACTCTCTTCAAAATCTTTGCTCAAACTGACAGAATAAGCACTTCATTTTACTACATGATATATGCACAGCATTTAGTTTCATTTGAATTTTTCACATTTATTGTTTTACATCTTAAGAATATTTGCCACCTGGGCACCTGGGTGCCTCAGTTTGTTAAGCAACTGCCTTCGGCTCAGGTCATGATCCTGGAGTCCCAGGACTGAGTCCCACATCGGGCTCCCTGCTCAGCAGGGAGTCTGCTTCTTCCTCTCCCTCTCTCCCCTCTTGTGCTCTGTCTCTAAAATAAATAAATAAAATCTTTAAAAAAAAAAAAAAGAATATTTGCCACCTTTATCTCATTTTCTTTAGGAATTACAATATAAAAAGCAGTAAATAAAATCTACCATTATGTATAGTCTTCCCATATCATATTCTTATCTTTACCTGCGAAAGTTTATATGATTATGAAGTACTACCTGAGAACCATCTAGGGATATACTGTAAATGCCACTTGAAGCCAAGGATTTTAGATAAAAGAACATGGACCTCTTTTAGCTGCCTGTAGCCCAAAAGGAAATAGCATTATAAGATTAAATATGTCTTGAATGCATAGCTTTGACAAATTTGCTGGGT
This sequence comes from Mirounga leonina, assembly GCF_011800145.1. Classification (NCBI taxonomy): domain Eukaryota; kingdom Metazoa; phylum Chordata; class Mammalia; order Carnivora; family Phocidae; genus Mirounga; species Mirounga leonina. The sequence goes on along the minus strand of NW_023270323.1, from coordinate 52,761,811 downwards.
GAGTCTGCAGTGATAAGATAGGCTAGCAATCAGTATTTATTGCAGAACAGTAGATCTATTGGTCCTAAAATTCATCCCATGGGTTTATCAGATTGGCAGATTACTCTTGATAGATATGGATTACTCTAGATAGGTTACCTTTTTAATCCTGTAGTTATCTCTACTCATAGATGTAAATTCTCAAATGTTAATAAATCTACAAAGGTCTAAGTTACCATCCAGTTCAAATTAACTTCCAAACACTTCTCCCCAAAAAATATTTTCTTCAGTGACCAAAGATGAAAATACTAGCCCAGTGAAAATTAGATGGCATTAAGCATCATTTAGAGTGGATGAGGATAGAGGTCTGTATCACTGCAAAATTATTTCAGATTGTATCTTCTAATTCACTTCAGACTTATAAATTCAAGTATAATTTAGTTCTATTACTGTTTATAGAAAACTGTAGAAAGTTTTCCTAAATTCTGATCTTGTGATATTTTTATTATTTAATATGTTTTAGAAATTCTTCTTTAAGACATTTAGCCTCTTGAAATTATGGGGTTTCCCTTACAGTTTCCAAATAAAAAGAGCATTGCATGCTCTCTGATATCCAAATACAATGAGGTCTGCAGGGGGAGAAGTTGTTGTGACTGGGTACCATGCATAATATTAATCGACTTGTGCATTTTCAATAGACACTCTAAATCTAAAATCGTATTTCTCAAACTTGTTTGAAACCAGAATTCTAGATTTATGGAAGAAGGCACACACAGAAGACTGGAAAGGAAACAATTAGAAATGCTTACAATAAATTGATTTATCTTGCTAGCATGTTTGGAGAGGTTTAGTTTTATCTGGGACAATCAGGCAGACATTATATTGCTTCGTTCCTATTTATTTATCCCCTATTCCAAATTTATCTTGTGCTAAGAATCTCCAGATATTTTTACTATCACTCATTTAATCCTTATAACTTTAAAGGATAGTCACTGTTACTATTCTCATTTTAGAGATGGAGAGAACTGAAACACACCTGATTTCTTAATGAAGCTAAGGTCTCAGGGTTAATGAAAGGTGGAGGCAAGATATGAATTTAGCTAGGCTTGCTCCAGAGTCCATGCCCTCAGCCACAATGCTATGTTACTTTTTCATTTATCTTTCCTAGTACCCCTAGAATTTCAGACACTGAGTAAAGTGTCAGTGCATTAGTGAGATTTCTGGAAGAATTTTTAGGATTATTATAGTGTGGTTGTTTACCTTGGCTGCTATTGTTCCTAGCTATGCAGTATCAAAACCGTGGCTATTTGGGAGATTCTAAGATATATTTAAGATGGCCCTTTCATCATTAATTAGCATGCATATTATTGACTGAAACTGGGAAATGTAAGCAATATAGTAATTGGTTCAAAGGTGCTTTCGGAAAAGACACTCTCAATGAAATCTAGGATTAGTGATTTCACAAGGTTGAGATTAAATCAGTGAGGACCCAATTAACACAAAATGATAAGACACTCATAATCCATGGCATGCAGTGGCAAAATATTTACTTAAAATATTACTTATGGTCTCCTGGAATTAATTACCTATTGAGAGCTAGGCTTTAACAGATTTGGTGGTATTATGATTGGTGATCATGACGGGTTTACACAGGGCAGTAGGATTGAGAATGGAGGGTTGGACAGTTTCTGACTATGCTCCAAAGATAATGACCAACTCATGATTTAAATTTTCATCTCAAAGCTTGCTGAGAACACAGGGATCTTTTCTTCCCCAACAAAGTAATCATTTATCTTTTTAGCTGCAAGGCTTACATATATATATATATATATTTTTAATTTATTTTTCAACAGAGAGAGAGAGAGACAGTGAGAGAGGGAACACAAGCAGGGGGCGTGGGAGAGGGAGAAGCAGGCTTCCCGCGGAGCAGGGAGCCCGATGCGGGGCTCGATCCCAGGACCCTGGGATCAGGACCTGAGCCGAAGGCAGACGCTTGACGACTGAGCCACCCAGGCGCCCCAGCAAGGCTTACATATATATATAAATTTAAAAATAAAATCTGACCCTTTGGTTTGGCAAATTAAGGCATTCTATTGGTTTTCTAAGACTGTCTTAAGAAAGTCCTAAAAAGTAGATAGCTTAAAAACAACTGGCATTTATTGTCTCCCTGTTCTGGATATTTGAAGTTCAAAATTAAGGTGTCACAGAGTCTTGCTCTGACAGCTACAGCACAGAATCCTTCCTTGCCTCCTATAGTTTCTGTTATTTGACAGCAATCCTTGGCATTCGTTGGCTTGTACACATCCTCCAGTCACATGACCGCCTTCTCCCTGTGTGTCTTCATAATGCCTTCCCTCTGCACATCTGGCCATGTCCACATTTCCCCTTTTTCAAGGACACCAGTCACACTGGTTTATGGCACATCCTAATAACCTCACTTTATTACTTCTGCAAAGAACTTATTTCCAAAAAAAATCCCATTTTGAGGTGGGAGTTAGGGCTTCAACATATATTTTTTGAAGGATACAAATCAGCTCATAATGAGTATAAACTAAATACATAGTCTTTTCAAATATTTTGTTAAATTAGGACATTTACTAAGAAAAAGTGGGATGGTGAAATTTAGAAAGATATAATTTGATAGGATTCCAGTGACATGGATAGGATTCCCAAACCCCTCCAAAACCCTCCACCAAAATATAAGACTGTTCCTGTCTTTTTGAAATAAATATAATGGATCTATATGAGGGAATAATATTGATAAGAACGCAAATCCTGCCCTTACTCCTCTCTTGTTTTCCTTGTCACCAGACCTATAATAAACACATCCAAGATGTTTCAAGGGAGAAATTACAAATCCAAAATTTTGTATAAAATGGTTTATACACCAACATAATTGTAAGAGTTGGCTCGTGTATTAGGGCCTGTAATCCAGGAGTTATGTGTGGAGATTTGGAGGTTTCTAGATGAAGAAAGGAATAATATAATTGCACATTAAGCCAAATTTATTAATGTGGAACATCTGCCAAAAATTCTTGAATCAATGTGCCAGCTTGAGAAATTAGAAGTGGTTTTAATAGCTGGTTCATTCTGTTGATGTTATTTGGAAATCAATGGCTCATTCCATATGAAGTTGAAATTCCAGAAACTCCGTGATAAAACATAAAGGAAGATATTCAAACACTGAGTAAATTGAAATGTTGGAACTGTTGGATCATGCAACATTCATTCCCTATGTCCCTGAGAGAATCTAGAGAAAACTCTTTTTTAAAGCATTGATAAATCTATTGATGGGTAGACTATCAACTTCGGGATTCTGTGAAACTATTCTATTTGTTACATAGGAAATGCTACCACTGAAGTAGATTCTCTATTTAGATTTGCTCGATGCATTCCTGGAGTGGCAGAAACAAAATGGTAACACAAAATTGCCAAGGCAATGCTGTCTTAGTCACTCTTGATTAATTTAACAGTCAATACAGGTGTATTAGTAACCCGAATGTAAACTTCAGTAATCATGGTACTGGCCAACTGATGATATTATGCCTATGGATGTTGGGGTTAATGTAGAGCATGAAATCCTCCATAATACCCGGCTTGCTAAAATGTAACACAGAGGCCGCTAGGGATGATGGAAGGTTTCAGAGAATGGCATAGCTCTTTGGAATGCCAAGGCCTGCGTGACCACTCTGCCATAGGAATGCTGCGGAGAGTTACCTTCCCCGAAACTTTCTTAGCCCAAACAGCCGCCCTGTGATCTAAGAGACGTATGCATTGTCCCTTAAAGCTATGTTTAGCAGAACTTGTAGAACAAGCTGATCAGCACATTGTATCTTTCCCGTAATCAGACTCTTCTATTTTCTGTAAGACCCCTTGCCACACATCACTTGCTTGAGAAAGAGTAGTAAAGATTTATGATTATCCTGAAGCACAAATAAAGGTGAGAGCAAAGAAGAGCAAAGGGTCTTCATCTCTGAGGTTTAACCCCCTTGCCTTCTCCTCTCTTTCACAGCAAAGTCTGGAGTAATCTCTCATCCATCAGTACAGGGATTGTTGGCCTTTCCCGGCATAGGATTTACTAAATCTCACTAAGATCACCTTTGATTTACTTAACTGGAATGGGGAGTGAGGAGAAGTCCTCTAATTCTGGAGACTAATTTGAATCACCTTAAATTGTTGTAATTCCCAGTCCTGAGTTAGTTCATGAAAAGTTCAGTAGGCCTGAGAAACTATTCTATGGTAATTTCCTTAGTTCCAAGTTTTATAATGTTTTAGTCTTTATTATGAAATAATTATAGATTCACAGGAAGTTACAAAGGTGTTACTAGGAAGGCCCAATGTATTCTTTACCCAGTTTCTCCCTGTGGTTACATCTTACATAATTATAGTACAATACCCAAACCAAGAAACGTTGGTACAACATGTGTGCATAGTTCTATGGCATTCAGTTACACATGATCATGTGCAATCAAGACACACACCTATTCTATAAAAAAAAAAAAAAAAAATTAAAAACCCTCCCACATGTTACCTCCTTATCCCCTCCCAGCATTACTAACGCTTGGCAACCACTAATCTGTTTTCCATCTCTATCATCTGTAACTTTGTCAGTTTGAGAATGATACACACTTTGAATTGAAGCTATTGGCCCACAAAGAGGCCCAGAATATTTTTGTTGAGGGAAATAACCAGTTACAAAACAACCTATAAGGAGAGGATTCTAATGACATTTCTCAAAGGGGAGTCTCCTCCCTTTCATGCCCAGCATGGAGCCCTATGCAGGGCTCAATCTTATCTCCCTGAGATCATGACCTGACCCTGAGATCCAGAGCTCCACGTTTAAGCTTAACCAACTGAGCCACCCAGGCATCCCACCCTCCCCAACCCTTGAAGGGAACGGAATTGAAAGAAGAAACAGAGAGGAGCCTGCTCCACCCTTCCCTTCCTTCTTTTTTAAAAATTTGCTTTTGTTGAAACAAGTATATACTATTTTGTAACTTCTTAAACAATTTAGATGTATCCAGGTTAGGGTTTGACCATTCAGATCATACAACGTCCCCCACTAATCTGCCCCCTCACTGTCTCCTGAATGTGAACTATTCCTTCTTGCTTCTTGTGTTCTCCAGTGAGAAATGCCACCTGCATCCTCCACCTACCTCAACCCTCCTATTCTCCAGATCTCAGCACACACACACACACACACACACACACATTTTGTTTCTTCTTAGGGTTCTCTTTGCTTTCTCAGCTTACTCAGGCTCATTCCTGTGCAGGGCTCTGACAATCCCCAGAGGTATCACACTGAGCCGCCCCATGCGAGGTGCGCCCGTGTGCGCGTGCGTGCGCAGCGTGCACCTGTGTGTGCCTGCAAAGGGTGTGGCTGTTCTTAACTCTGCTGCGAAGTTAAGATCATGAAGAACAAAGGACTCCGTTTTTGTTTTTTGGGGGTTTTGTTTTGTTTTGTTTGCTTTTTTGTTGTTATTGTCGGTTTAGTTTTTTTCTCTTCTTCCTTCTCTTCCTGGAGCTCAAGGCCTGACATGGTGTTGCTTAAGGGAGAACATGACCTCAGGAGTCAGACAGGTGCCCTGGGATCCTGACTCTGTCATTTTCGGGCTTTGTGATTTGAGCAAGTTAATGTCTCTGCATTTCCATTTCCTCATCTTGAAAGAGGGTAATGATAGTCATTCCATAGCAGAGGTGTGAGGATTAAGCCAAACTGAATGTGAAATGTCTAGAATAGTGCTAAGCAGACAAAAGAGTCTCAACAAAGGGTAGATAATGTCCTCATTAAAACTATTAGTGATAATAAAGGTTTATTAGACTGAGAGTGATACAGAAAACAAACTGTATCTTACATGATTGCCTGTCCAGGGAGAGTGTATCCTTGAAGAGATTTAAAGAGATTGCTGTTGTACCTAAATATCTTTTGGAGATAGAGAGGTTAAGAGAAGGTTGGAAAAGACAGTGGTGCTTGCCCAAAGGAGTCATGCCCTTTGAGCAATCATTTCAGTCCAGCCACTGATTCACCCAAAGGACAGTACTCCCAGGTACCTCAGCTTTTATGCCATTAGATCTCTGGGGCCAGAGAAGGGGACCACCCTCTGGCTGGTAGAATAATTGCCCACAGGTAGGGAAATGAGAGGTGAGGGTCCAGCCTCTAGCCTGCATGTCTGGGACAAGGTAGACAGTATCTTCAACCTCAGTCAAGATATTGCTGCTGAAAGTGGGCTGGGAAACAACAGCACCTGGACACATGTTAGAGATGCAGGATCTCAGGCCTTGTCTTAAACCTGCTAAATCAGAATCTGCAAGTGGATTTGCACATTTCAGTGTCAGAAGCACTTACTAGTATTCTTTCTGGTTCGTGTGCACATTAAAGTTTGAGAAGTGCTGGCTTGGGAGTCTTTCTGGATTCATAATGTCCGGTCAGAGGCAACTGCAGGAATCCCAGAGAGAACAGGTGGCTTGGACCAGGTAGTAAGAAGAGAAGATGTACTTAGTGTCTGTCATATTATGAAAGAGAGATGGCAGGATTTGCTGATTGGCTGATGGGGTGTGAGAGGCAAGAGAAGAATCTCCTGGGTCTGTTCTGTACACCTCTGTAGATGAGCCTTCTCAAAAGATTTTACATCTCTCCCTCAGGGAATACTGGCACAGAAAAATGTCCTTTTAAACAAGGTGGATGAAGCATACAAGTTCAGCTCTGTTCCTCCTGAAACCCCCTAAAAATGTCCCTCAAAGTACAAAGGCCAAACTCCACCTCCAGGCTCACATCTCCTTTTTCTGACTCTACCCACTTCTCTCCTTTTTTCTTTCTTTACTTTGTTTTGTTTTTGTTTTTTAAGATTTTCTTTATTTATTTGACACAGAGAGAGAAAGAGAGGGGGAGCAAGTGAGGACAAGCAGGGGGAGCACCAGAGGGAGAGTGAGAAACAGTCTCCCCACTGAGCAGGGAGCCCGATGCAGGGTTCGATCCCAGGACCCTGGGATCATGACCTGAGCTGAAGGCAGACACTTAACTGACTGAGCCACCCAGGTGCCCCCTCTCTCCCTCTTATAAGACCCTGTGATTATATTGGACCAACCTGAATAATCCAGGATAATCTTCGCTATTTCAAGAGCCTTTACTTCAACACACCTGCAAAGTTCCTTTTACTATGTAAAGTGGCATTTTTATAGGTTCCAAGAAATAGGCTGTAGACATATTTGAGGGAACATTATTCTGCCACCATAAGAAATAAGGTACTCAGTGTGCTCAATGGATAAATTAAGATCTAGCTTTCCAGAAAAATTCACTTTAAAGGAAGGTGGAGCCAGAGATGGGGGGGCAGGGCCAGGTGACTTATTTTTATTCTAAGCCTCATAACTAGTTGGATTTTTAAACCATGTGTATCTTATGCCTGTCATAAAGAATAAAATGACATTGTCAGGCCAACCCTGCACCCAACAAATCAAAATTCTGAAAGGGAGCCTTAGATTCAGTATTTTTAGCCTTCTCCCCAGGTTGTTAAAGGTAGAGCCAGGTCAGGTACTTCTGGAGTCAGGGTGGGTGACCCTGCTGTTGCCCAGCTCACATCTGCTCCAGTAGTTTATCTCTAACTTGTCTCTCAGCCAGCGAGGGGAGGGATAGGAAGCTAGGGCTATGCACAGGACTTGTTTTGGACTGTCTTTTGCCCAAGTCTATTGCATTACATGTGGAGGCCGCCTGAATTAGCATTCACTAAATGCCCATGGAATGATGCATGGACCCACGACAAGTCTCAAAGACAGGTTTCTAAGCTACCAGAACACAGTTTCTCAGTGCCCATCTTCTGACTAGTTTTAATCCATTTTAAAATCTCTCACTGGTCTTCAAAGAAAGAAGAAAAATAAGTAATGCATATAGGAAGTTTGCATATACGTAAGTAATTTAATTGAAAAATTGTCCTTTGTTTTGAGATAATTTCCTGACCTTTTTTTTTCTTTTTCTGTTAAAAATATCCTTTCATAAAATTATAGCAATTATGATTTTTTTAAATTTCTTATTTGCACAAAAGGAAAGTTTTTGTTCCTATTGAAATTTTAAGTGTCTATGAAATTCAGACTCTGCTAACCTCTGAAACAGAGGCTGGTTTGTGAAGTCCATCGCATTTTCGTTGCCATGGCTCCTGTCTCTCATTGTGTGTTGCCTTGGACCAAGGTTACACTTCCATTGGTCAATTTCCTTGTGCCATTTTGGGCAATGACTTATTTTGGTACCCTGATTGATCACTATTTGGTGAATAAATTAATGAGTGAGTGGATAACTCTTAGGAGCTAAGAATATGATCCAGATGAGGAATTATTTTTGTATGATGTTTAAGAATCATATATTCATTGATTGTAGTATATAATTAAGCCTGGGCAGGTACTCTATCCAAATCTACATTTCAAAAAGAGCTCATGCATTGTGGGTGGTTAATAGTGGTTTAGCGATGATCATTCTATGGGTATCATGATTTTTTTCCCTTATCTCAGCATTATTAGACTTGTCCTGTGAGAGGGATACAGAAGGATGGTATTCCACAGTGATTGATATTCTGGGAAGTGGCCTTGCACAGTTCTGCAGAGATGTGGCAGAAATTTCCTCATCCCGGAGAGAGATTTGGATGTCAGAGGGCTACTCTAGACAAATTTGGAAGAGTAAGTGATGCTTTTTGGTGTATTTGTTTAAAAATGCCATTATTCCTTACTATGGTGGAAAGCAGGGAAAAGGCCCAAATGCTGAAGGGGTTGATGGCACAGCCAGCTAGTTTTGATTCCATAGTGAGGAGGTGTTAACTGGGGCTAGTAGTGCTTTAGAGAAACGTCAGTTCCTAAAAGTTTATCATTTTAATGTCCAAACCTTCCATCTTGTATTTTATTACGTTAGTACCCAAACCTGCATCTCCAACTTGGACATCTGTGGAAGTTCAGACCCATCAATACATAATCCACACAACATTGTTTCTAAGCAAGGAACTCACTTCAAAACAAATAAAATGTCACAATGGGCCCAAACTCATGGAATCCACTGGTCTTACCATGTTCCCTACCATTCTGAAGTAGCTGGATTAATAGAATGGTGAAACAGCCTTTGAATACTTAGTTTCACCACCAAGTATATGGCAATACCTTTTAGGACCAGAGCAGTATCCTCCTGGAGGTTGTATACTTTAAGTCAGTGCTGCCAGTATTCAAAGGTTTAGAAATCAGGGGCTGGCAATGGGAGAGGCAATACTCATTCTTACCCCTACTGATCCCGTAGTAAAGTTTTTCCTTCTTATTCCTGTGGTTTTATGCTGTACTGGACTAGGGGTCTTAGTTCCACAGAGAGGGAGGCATCTTTTAGGAGATACAATAGATTCCATTGAACTGGAAGTTAAGAGTGTCACATAGCAACCATAGGCCCCTCATGCCTCTGAATCAACAGACAAGAAAAGAGCATTATTATACTGTCTGCAGTGATTGGGCCTTACTCCCAAGAGAAAATTGAGCTGCTACTACACAATGGAGATAAGAGTGTGTCTAGAATGGAGGAATTCCCCTAGATGTCTCTTACTATTACCTTTCCCTGTGATTAATTCCAATGGAAAAAACTGTAAAAACCCAATTCAGGCAAGATGACTAATGACCCAGACTCTAGAAATGTAGGTTTGGGTAAAGAACCATGATCAGCTGAGGTGCTAGCTAAGAGCAAAAAGTATACAGAATTGGCAGTGGAAGAAAGTAGTTACAAATACCAGCTACAACCATGAAACAAGCTACAGAAATGAACACTGTAAGTTATATTTCTTCTTTATTAAATTATGAAAATGTTTGTTTCTTTTATCTTTGGTTTTTTTTTCCCTCTCTGATCCTCTATTACATAAAATAAAATGTATTGATTTTATATCATAGTATTTAAGTACTGTTAACTTTATAAAATAGCATTTAAGTTATTACAGGGTATTAAGAAGAAAAGTGGCCATCATCTGGGGTTTTTGTATCCTCTTCTGGGGAAGAGGTAGTACATTTCGTTTGCAGGATAGTATGCAACATGTTAGGCAGAAGCATAAATGTGCTTTTGTCTTTATTTGGAGATTAAATATGGTTTAATGTAAATGTGTATAGTTGCCAAGTAGACAAGGAGTGGACTTGTGATGGTTAATTTTATGTGTCAACCTGGCTGGTCCATTGTACTCAGATAATTGACCAAACATGTCTGGATGTTTCTGGGAAGGTGTTTTTTGAATGAGAATAACATTTAAATCAGTAAACTTTGAGTAAAGCAAATTAACTTCCATAACGTGGGTGGGACTCAGCCAATCAGTTGAAGAGCTTAAGAAAAAGATTAACATCCCTCAAGGTGGAGGGAACTCTGCCAGCAAACTCCCTGAAGTCTCAGGCTATAATATTAACTCTTCCCTAGGTTTCCAGCCTGCTGGTCTACCATGCAGATTTTGAACTTGACAGCCTCCACAATTGTGTCAGCCAATTCCTTAATGTAAATCAATCACTCTCTCTCATATATGTAATATACACATAATTGTATATAATATATAATATAATATATAATATATAATTGTATGTAATAGACAATTTTATACACATATAAGTAACATGATTTCATATGTTGTACATGTGTTTAGTGAGTATGTGCATTCTATCAGCTCTGTTTCTTTGGAGAACCCTGACTGCTATAGGGCCAATCTAATCATATGAACCCTTAAAATGTAGATCCTTCTCTGGCTGGTAACAAGGGAGCTGAACAGAAGTGGTGGTCAGAGAAATTTGAAATGTGAGAAGGACTCGACCTATCACTGATGACTTTGAAGCAATATGGGGGACTATGAGCCATAAAATGTAGGAATCCTCTAGAAGTTGAGAACAATGACTGCTGAGAACCAGGACCTCAGTACTATGTTCACATGGAACTAAATTTTACCAAGAACTGAATGAGTGTGGAAATAAACATTCCTGCAGGGTTTCAGATAAGTGTCCAGGCCTATAGATCCCTTATTTTCACATTGTGAGACCCTAAAAGGAAGTACTCACTCAAGACTGCCAAACTTCTGACCTATAGAACTGTGAGGTGATAAGTCTGTGTTGTGCCAAGTAGCTATATTTTTGGCAATTTGTTTCTCAGGAATAAAAGAATAATACAGGAGGTAACCCATGGATCATAGTAAAATGTCTAAAGGTCCAGTTGTCTGGGTTTTATTTGAAGTATTATCTCCATTAATGAGTGCTAAATAACTTCTCTGACAGCCTTACTTATAAATTGTTGAACTGGCATTGAGGATAAAGCTATAATTCTGTAAGATCTCCATCTCTCAAGCTTAGAGTGCTGGCTTACAGAATAAGATATATTTTTTGAAGAAGTCACCATTATATAATCTCAAATCTCAAAAGCACGTTATTAAAGTACTAATATGAAGAATATAAATAGGAGTGGAACAATTCATTAATATACCCAAAAGTTCTACTTGAAAATATTTGATTCTCATCCCTGCAGATATTCGTTCTGCTGATTCAGAGGGCTTAATATCCAACAATGTTGCTTCCACTGAAAAATTCTACAATGGTTCTGTTTAGAAGAATATAGAACAGCTCAACATAACTATTTTAACTTCTCATTCAAAAAGAAAAAAAAAAACAGAAAAATAAAGTGATTAATGTTTTGGCTGGGGTCCTTGATCCTAATTATCAAGAGAAAATAGCATTGTAACCACATAGTAGATTCACTGAGGCTGATGCCAGTTGGCATAGAAAGGACTTGACTCCTGTTTGACCTGTGAACTGGATGCAGACAATCCGAGGCTCCTCACTCTTTGCCCTGTCCTTGGAATGTGCACTTTACTTGCCTCCCCTCAGCTACAAGCTGCCTTGTCCAAGAGCACAGCCGTAAGATAATAGCGTGGTGTTGAGATCATCTGGATGGTATACGTCACTGAGCCTGGTTGAAACCTCTGTATACATTTTTAAGATTCTGGCAGGCAGGTGGTGGAGATCAGCTGATCTTGTGGCTGCCCATGACAAGCTTTCTATGTGATTTCCTTTGCTTTTTAAAACTGTTACCTATCAGTCTGGAGTAGTCTACCTCATTCTTCAGACTCTTCTTGGCCTCTGTGTACAGAAGCCTATGTGCAAACCAACAGAAGCCTGGAGTTCAAAGTATCCTCTGGGAAATCACATCAAACTGCATATCTATTAATAAAATGCAGTCGAAATTATACCTAATCCATCCATGTTAGACTACTGAGACGTTATAAGAATATCTGTTTGACTCAGTCTTATAAGTACAGCATCCTGACCATTAGAGTTACTGGATGAAGACAAATGGAGGAGTAAGTAAGGAGAAAATTATAAATATATTTTTTTTGCCTTGGGATTTATTTCAGAAAGGAGAAATGTAGGTGCTAGCCAAGTGTGTTCCCTCATTTGTTATGTCATATCTATGTTCATTAATCAATTGTCCTTCCCTCCTCCCTTTCCTCTATAAATTTATTCAAGGTATGCAGATTGTTACTAAATATATAATTTAGTCCTCATTTACGGTGTTACAGGATTGCACCTGAACTTGGGGAGAATTGAATATTAGTCAGAGACTGATGTAGTGACTGTTGAAGCCTTACCTCTATGACTTTAGGCAGAAGGGCAATTGGATTTTATTTTTATGAAGTAAAATTGTGTTTTGTTAGACAGGGACATAGTGTTGTTGCTCTTATTTTTTATATGGTGACTATATACATAGATGTTGAGTGTTCAAGTGGTAAAGTGATTCTATGGATTAGCTTACTCAACATCTATTCTACTCCCCCTTGACCTTGTATTCAGTAAAACAATGCTTCTCAGGCTTCCTTGACACAAGAGTAGGGTTCCAGATGTGGTCTAGTTTAGGTTAAGCAGTAGCTCCAATAAAAGTCTTAGAAAGAAGACATGAGCAACATGGAACATTGGATGTGAGTGGGGAGACACAGATTTCTTTTACGCATGCTGCTGTAACTATTTGGTTCTTTCTGTTCAATTCTGATAGAAGGTCACTCTTTGGTCTATAGCATCATAAGTGGCAAATGCAATAGCATGGAAGAGTGGTTTCCTGATGTAAGAATTTTGTGGTATGGAAAGGCATTTTCCTTGGCTGCGATTATTTTTTCCATGTAGCATTCACATCTTATTTTCCATTTCTTCTGTATTTGTCATTGGTTGGTTAAATAAACATAATATATCTGTTTCTGCTTAAACTATCTAGAAAGGTGTGGTTATCTGTAACTCAAAACCCTAATATGAATGGATTTTCCATATTATAATAATTGAGAAAAATTGAGATATTATTTCACACCTGTCAGAATGGTTATTATCAAAGAGTTAAAAAATAGCAAGTAAGAATGTGGAGAAAAGAAAGCACTTGTTCACTTTTGGTGGAAATATAAATTGGAAAACACTATAGAAAATGGTATGGAGATTCCTCAAACCTTAAAAATAGAGTTGCTGTATGATCCAGCAATCCCACAGTGGATATTTATCCAAATGAAATTAAATCAGTATCTAGAAGAGATATGTGCACATTCATGTTCATTACAGCATTATTCACAATAGCCAAGGTATGGAAACAACCAAAGTATCTATTGATGGATGAATGGATAAAGAAAATGTTGCGCACACACACACACTAGATATTATTCAGCCATAAAAAAAAAAAAAAAAGATATTCTGCTATTATTTGGGACAACATGATAAGCCTAGAAGTCATTATATTAGGTGAAATATACCAGATATAGAAAGACAAATACTATATGGTATCACTTACATGTTGAATCTGGAAAAAAAAAAAAAGCTGGTTTTATAGATACAGAGAGTGGAATAGTAGTTGTCAGGGGCTTGGAAGAAGCGGAAATGGGGAGATGTAAGTCAAAGGGTACAAACGGTCAGTTATAGGATGAACACGTTCTAAGGTTCTAATGTGCATCATGGTAACTATAGTTAATAATAAGGTATTATATACTGGAAAATTTGCTGAGCACAGATAAACATTCTCACTACACACAGACACAGACACAGACACACACATACACAGTTAATTATGTGAATTGATAAATATGTTCATTGTCTTGATCTTGGTAACCATTTTACAATGTATATGTATATCAAATCATCACGTTCTACACTCAAAATATGTACAATTATATCTGTCAATTATTCTTCAGTAAAGCTGGGGGAAGAAAGAAATACAAGGAAGTTTTAATATTGTTGTAGTCCATGTACAACTTCCTTTTATTTTTTGCATTTAAGTTTAGTTATTGCCATAAACATTTTAAGCTAACTTTCTCATGACTTGTATTCACCTGGCAGTCAATTTCCAAAAATCAATCACATAGTAGCATTTCATTTTTAACCAATGGGTGAATATCACAGAGAAATCACAAGAGCATTTTTTTTTCATTTTTCCAAACAATTAGAGCTGTTCTTACTAGAACCATTCCAGTTAAAGTCACTTGCTATTTCTGTTCAAAAGCCTGTCTTTCAAAGGTATATTTCTAACTCATTTGAATTTACTTTAAATGTACAATTGATAGCTGTCTAGGTATGATTATTTTATTGAAAAATTATATAAATGCATTAATTTTCATGACATGTAAAGAAAACTAGCATCGGGGCGCCTGGGTGGCTCAGTCGTTAAGCATCTGCCTTCGGCTCAGGTCGTGACCCCAGGGTCCTGGGATCGAGCCCCGCATTGGGCTCCCTGCTCAGCGGGGAGCTTGCTTCTCCCTCTCCTACTCCCCCTGCTTGTGTTCCCTATCTCACTATATCTCTCTCTGTCAAATAAATAAATAAAATCTTAAAAAAAAAAAAAAAAAGAAAAAGAAAACTAGGATCTATTATAAAGGCTAACATTCAGTATCTATCTGTCCATGAGAATTTGTACTTTTTATTTTCAAATTATGTATTTTGGGGCGCCTGGGTGGCTCAGTTGGTTAAGCGACTGCCTTCGGCTCAGGTCATGATCCTGGAGTCCCTGGATCGAGTCCTGCATCGGGCTCCCTGCTTGGTGGGGAGTCTGCTTCTCCCTCTGACCCTCCCCCCTCTCATGTGCTCTCTCTCAAATAAATAAATAAAATCTTTAAAAAAAAAAATTATGTATTTTAATAAAAATGAGTCAAAATGACAAATCTACTGATTGTAATAAAATTCTTAGAATACAACCTATTCATCATTTCAGATCTAACTCTTCTAATGAAAAAGGGTTTAGATATAGATATAGCATATAGCATATAGATATAGATATAGATATAGATATGGATATAGCATCCAACTTTGGATGCTATAGTGAATATCATTTTAATTTTATTTCCAAATTCTTTGTTGCTCACGTATAGAAATACATGCGTACAAACATACACACAACATAGGTCCGGGGGAAGATTGATTGATTGATCGACCGATCGATAGATGCATTCATTATTGATGATATTTTCCCACATATCCAGGGACTTTACTGTGTAGAATTATTAATTCTAACAGTTTTTCTATAGATTTTTCTGTATTTACTATGGTAATTGTCATGAAATCTGCAAATATTGATTTTGTTTTTTTTAGTGTGCTTTTCCAGGACCTCAAATGAATGTTGAATAAATATGGGGATTCCAGCCTTCAGTGGAATGCTTTAAATATTTTATTCTTCTTGCTATTTGTTTAATGTTAACATTTCTATCTGATTGAGAAGGCTCTCATCTTTCTAATTCAAAGAGAATTTTAATTACGATGGTGTGTTTAAATCTGTCAAATACTTTTTTGAATGTTAAGAGAGGATCACGTGATTCTCTTTTTTACTCTGATGCCGACATCTTGTAGTGATTAATTATAGATTGTCACATGTTAGCACTTGCATTCCTGGAATAAACTCCATTTTTTCATATTGATGACTTTTATTTGCTAACATATCATTGTGGGTGTAACACAGTGTTGTGTCTGTAGTTTTCTCTCCTGTAATGTTCTTATCATTTTTAGGTTACAGGGTTTTAAGACTTAATAACATGAGTTTGGAAGCTTTCCCTTTTTGTTTTTCTCTGAAAGAGTATGTAGTAGATTAGTGTTATTTTTCCATATATTATTTTGGAGAATTAACCAGTCCATATGGGCCAAGGATTTTGTTTTTGAAAAGAGTTTTAGTAGCAGATTAAGTTATTTAAATAGATATTAGATATTTCAGATTATTTCTCTCAATTTAAAGTTGAATTTTTGAAAAACCATTTAATCAAAATTGTCAAGTTTATTGCTGTAAAATTGTTTCTATTATCTTTTTATTTTATTTAATGTCTTCTTGATCTATAGTAAGTCCCTGACTTAATCATCAATATTAGTATTTTGTTCTCTTTCTCTGTCCATCAGTCCAGTAGTTAGGATTTTACAAATTAGCTTAATAGTTTCAAAAAATCAACTTTTTGTCTTGGTTGATTATGTCAATTCTATATTTGCTTTCTATTTTGTTTGTGTTTGTTTTTACCTCTGTTAGTTTCTTCCATCTATTATGTTGCTACTCATTTTCTTTCTGTTTTTTTTTTTAGATTTATTTATGTATTTGGGGGAGATTGAGAAAGAGTGCAAGTGGGAAGGGGCAGAGGGAGAGGCAGAGAGAATCCTCAGCAGACTCCACACAGAGCATGGAGCCTGATGTGGGGCTGGAGGGGGGTAGAGGTGGTGCAATCACAACCCCAGCTGGAAACAAGAGTTAGATGTTTCACTGAATGTGCCACCAGGTGCCCCTATTTTCTTGCTTTTTAAGGTAGCTTAGGTCACTGAATTTCAGCCTGTATGCTCTTCTAATATATGCATTTAAGGCTATCAATCTATTTTAAGCACTATTTCAACAGTAATGCACATTTTTCTGGTTACATCATCATTATTCAGCTCAAAATATTTTATTATTCAAGGTTTTTTTGGACCAATAGATTGTTAAGAAGCATATTCATTCATTTTCAGCCATTTTTTAAAATCTCCCTATTTTATTTTGGTTACTATTTTACAGTTTAATTCTGCTGTGACCAGAAATACTTTAAATTGTTTTAATCCTCTGAAATTTATATAAGCTTTTTCCATGGCTGAGAATAAGATAAAATTTTGATATTATCTTAAAAATATTTAAGTTTTGTTATTGTCAGGTGCCATGTTTTGTATTAGTTGTATTCAACTAAGCCATTTTTAAATTTCCAGATCTTCTGTAACAATATCGAGTTTTTTTCTTCTTTTTAAAAATTATCCATTGAGGGGCGCCTGGGTGGCTCAGTTGGTTAAGCGACTGCCTTCGGCTCAGGTCATGATCCTGAAGTCCCGGAATCGAGTCCTGCGCTGGGCTCCCTGCTCAGCAGGGGGTCTGCTTCTCCCTCTGACCCTCCCCCCTCCCATGTGCTCTCTCTCTCTCATTCTCACTCTCTCAAATAAATAAATAAATCTTTTTTAAAAAATTATCCATTAAGAGAATTGTTTTTAAATCTCCTACTATTTCTTCCTTTAATGATGTCCATCTTATGGAGTAACATTATTGGTTACATTCAAATTTATGGACGGTGTTTTATTCCTAGTAGACTGGTTATGTTGTCATTATGAAACATCCCTCTTCATTCTTGGCAGTGCTCTCTTCTTTAAAGTTATTCTGAACAATCTTATGATAATTCTTCTAGATTTATATTGGTTATTGTTTGCATGATGAAATCTTTTGATTTCAAACTTTCTATGTCCTTATATTTTGCTTACATTGCCTGTAACCTCATATACATGGCTTTAACTTTTAAATTTCATCTTATATTTGTGTTTTCATCAGAGTATCTATTCTTGTTTATATTTAATATAAATTCATAGTATATTTGTACATAAATTTACTGTTTTACCCTGTTTTCTATTTGGCCCACTCACTGAAGTTTTATGTTCTATTCTCTCCACTTGACTTATTTTGGAATATATACATATGATTTTATATCTTCTTGAAGTTATAGTCAAGGGATGTCACTCTTTTATCTCTTTATACAACCATGTTCAAAGCTTTTCTTTCAGTTTGTCTACTTCTGAAAGAAGTAACATTTCAAGTCTTGACTGATTTCCCTCTTAGGAACACTTTTCCCTGTTTTTTTTAAGAAATGAAATGTTGTCCCCATTGAGGGCCTTTAAACTCTTTTTTTCTAGAAATAATTTCTGTAATCAAATATAATTATTTTTATAAAATGGAATTTAGGTTTTCAGTATTCAGTTTCTTTTGTCTTTATACACATTTTAAACTGCTTTAAAGAAAAACATTTAAAAATATGTACAAAGTATATCTAACAAAATATTGGGTTAGAACATTTCTTGATTTTAACAATACTATAACTTCCACAGAGGAACAACAGAGTACAGAAGAGGTTGTATTTTGGAATAAGATTGATGGTATGTATAGGATTTCTTAAATAAACTCCACTTAACTGATAGGTACCAGCAAACTTTCCCTTTGCCTCAGAAAAAAATGGACTTTTCACTGTGCTCTGAGCTACTCCCACCAATTGAGTTGAAGGCTTACTGAACACCATTTATGTTTGCTGCCAACTATGGTTGCATAAGTTGGATTTTATATTTTAATTGCATATTTTAATAAAATATTTGATGAATAGTTGGAATGAGAGCCTGAGAAGACAGAGCATCATTTCAATTAAAACTAAACTAAATGTTGAGGGAAATTCAAGACAGTTAAGTTGCTAACAAACATGCTGTGAAATGACATGTGGGAGAATAATTGTGAAATAAAATCCAGAAATAAAGTAATAAAACTGAAATCAGTTCTTTTGTCAGTGTGTTATTAAACATCTTTAAGATCTAACTCTTGAAAGGAAACTTAAACTGGAAATGATAAATGAGTCATGATTATGTTAATATAAAAATCTAGGGGCTCCTGGGTGGCTCAGTTGGTTGGGCACCCAACTTTTGATTTTGGCTCAGATCATTATCTCAGGGTCATGGGATCAGGCCCTGCGTGGGGCTCAAGCTCAGCAGGGAGACCTCATAGGATTCTCTCTCTCCCTCTGCCCTTCCCCCACCTGCTCTCACTCTCTCTCAAAAAAAAAAAAAAATTAAATTAAAATTAAAATCTACCAAAGGACAATCAGTAAAATAGATTCAATGGAAAAACAATGCATAAAATATTCTTTGACTTATGTGAAGTGTTTGGCAAGTGTGAATGCACTCTTAAAATCAAAATTAAAGGAAAAAATGTATACATATGTTTTCATGATTTCTTATTCTATATTCACCTTTTTTTTGATTAATCTACCACCTATGGTTTCTGATCCTATTGGATATAAAGACTTGTATTATAGTAAGGATGGATAATTTAATAAAACACAAAAATAATTTCTTCTTGCTACAGTAGCTTGCAGGTACTGAATTAGCTAGATGGAGGAAGTTTCAAAACAGAACAGGTTTAAAGCAAAATAGAGAAGGTTTAAAAGCTTTTTTCCTGTCGCTTGCATGGCTCTCCAGTGGAAACCTTCAAATCCATGGTTAATTAATATAGGCTTTGTCAGAACTACCTCTCTAAAGTTTTTCTTAAACTCTGGAAACACACTCATGTATTTGTTGTTCTTGTACTTACTGGATTTTATAAAATATGTGAACATCAGTCTAGGAATCACTTCCAAATATCTGTTAAAATATGTTCAGAGGATGCTGTTCCTAATATAAGCGAAGGTGTGGAAAAGGGGAAATGACAGCAATCTCTTCAAAAGTGTCACTTAAGATTTTCTTTCTTCCATTAAAATGTTTTTTCTAGTTGCAAATATTATTTGGCCAGTTTTGCCTTCACTTGTATTGATAAAGATTAGATATCCTGGCATCAAGAATTTCACTTAAAACATGGAATCTAATTTCCAGATTGGGATGTGAAGTTGCAAGCCTTCAATTCCATTTCTCCTATTGCATAAAAGCAAATAGTTGTAAAAGTATAATTCTACTAGTAATACTACAGGGAGATTTGACTCATTTTGTTGTAAGTTAACTGGAATTTTGGGGCAGCATAAAAATACCTTCTATGTTGATGCATTAATAAGTAGATAATTTCTCACAGAGGTAGATATATCTAAACAGGCTAACTAAACCCCAACCAGTCATTCAAGAATTTAATTTCCAAGAAAAATAGAATCTAGGTTTCTGGAAGTTAGAAAATACATTAATACAGGCTACATGTAGCTTTCCAATGATAAATAACAACTCAAAAAGAAAGCCAAGAAGAGTAGCCCCAAAGTCTTTCTCTAACTCTATCACTAACCGGCATTCCTGGCGTTTGATGTTAATATACTCTAATTAATTTGAAACTAGTGAAGTTTCTAGCGTCCTTAGGGTCCTAATACCTTCAGTATCTCTCTTGAACCTGGAAGCTTCAATTCAATTGAAATTACTTGACATCATTTATAGAAAGGCTTTGATTCAACCTTAATTCAGGTTGAATCTACTCTGAAGTTATATATTAAAAAAAAAAAGGTGGGGAAAACAAAACATGATTTTCAAAACCTCTTTTTTATTCCGACTTTGTAATTTTTCTTTTTGTTTATGACTTCTGAAGCATAATTCATTTTGAGAGATAAAATAATTTGTGTTCCTTTTTTTTATGGTGTGACGCATTTACTGGCTGGAAAGTGATGCATTGTGAGAATCATAGTATAATTTTTGGCTACTTCTAATGTATATACATCAACAGTATATTCTTGGTTAGGATCAAATAAAAAAAATTATCAAAGCATCGAGTTTATTTCCCGGGCTATAATAGGGACTAAACATTACTAAATAAATAGAATGCAACGATCCCTTTGCTAACTAATTATGCCAATCATTATAACATTTGTTTTTCTTTTTCTTTCCATAAAAAAATATTTCAAGGAATTTTCAAGGAGGTTATGTCATACTATACAGCTCATTAAAAAATTAGTAAAATAAAAATAAGTAAAAATACCCATCCTCAAAAATTATGCGACACAGTTTCTATGGGAAGTCTGTTGCCTCTAGATATGTACTGGTATTACAATAGCAGATTTAGCTTACTTACTTATACTAATTTCATAACCATAGCCCCAAGCCATTGGACCAAGAGTTTATTTTGCTCATCATCCAGTGAATCAAACCTGTAATAGCCTCAAAATAAAAGTTTAACACTTTATGAGATATTCCACCTAAATTTAATTTTGGATTTTTTCCTTTATAAAATACAATTCTAGTTTGCTTAAACATGTTTTCTATTATTATTACACCAGAGAAAAAAAATGTAGATCTACTAGAAAGAATATTAGTTTATTCATGGTTCTAATCGATATGTCATAAACAAATGTATCTGTTGAGTTGATTACTTTCCTAATTACAGATATTTATATGGAAAGTATACCAATAGGACTTCCAGTGTCAGACCAATGGAAGTAGTAACATGTTTTCACAAGTAGGAGTTATGTGGCAGATGTGGCCACACCTCTCTTTAAAATTTTCCTAGTCATCTTGGGGCACGTGGGTGGCAAAGTCGGTTAAGCCTCAGACTCTTGATTTCAGCTCAGGTCATAATCTCAGTGTTGTGAGATCTAGCCCTGCATTGGGTTCTGCGCTTAGCGTGGAGTCTGCCTAAATTTCCTCTCTCCCTCTCCCTCCACCCCTCACCCCCAGCTCTCTCTCTTTAAAAAGAATAAATAAATCTTAAAAATATTTTCTAATCATCTTAACATAAGTAGGATGTCATGAACACATGGTACATGCTACCAATTTTTGTTTTATATATTCTTGGTAGATGTATCAATTTTTTTTTAAGGTACAGAGATTTCCCATATGCTCCCTGCACCCACCCACATGCACAGATTCTGTCACTGTCGACATCTTGTGCCAGAGTGATACATTTGTTACAAGCAATGAGCCTACACTAATACATCATCATCCAAAGTCTATAGTTTACCTTAGGGTTCCTTTTTGGTGGTGTACAGTCTAAGGGTTTTGACAAATGTATGAAGAAGTGAGTCCACCATTGTAGCAACATACATATTAGTTTCACTATCCTAAAAATTTGTGCTTAGTTTAATCATTTCTTCCACCCCTAATCCTGGCAACTACTAATCTTCTATTTCCATAGTTTTGCTTTTCCCCCGAATGCCGTATTGTTGGAATCACATAGTATGTAACCTTTTCAGATTGACTTCTTTCGCTTATTAATATATATTTATAGTTCCTCCATATGTATTCATAACTTGCTAGCTCATTTCTTTCTAGCATCGAGTAATAAATACTCCCTTGTCTGGAAAGACCATAGTTTATCCATTCACCTACTGGTGGACATCTTGGTTGCTTCCAAGTTTTTGATTATGTATTAAACAGCTATAAACATTGTATACATGTTTTTGTATAGACATAAGTTTTCAATTCATTTGGGTAAATACCAAGGAGCACAATTGCTGAACCATATGGTAAAATTATGCTTAGTTTTGTAAGGAACTGCCAAATTCTTTTCCAAAGTGACTATAAAATTGTACATGCCCACCAGCAATGAATAAATGTTTTTTTGTTGAACCATTTCCTCACCAGCATTTGGTGTTGTCAGTGTTCTAGGTTTTGGCCATCATAATAGGTGTGCTATCTTGTTATTTTAATTTTTAATTCTGTAGTAGCATATGGTGTTGAAGGTCTTTTTGTATGCTTATTTTCCATCTCTAAATCTGTGGAAAATAGAAAAGGCAAGGAAACAGATTCTCCCCTACAATCTCTAGAAGAAATGCAGAAACGCTTACTATTTTGGCCTTCTGGAGGTATAAATTTGTGTTGTTTTAGGTCACTAGGTTTGTAATAATTTGTCATGGCAGGAATAGGAAATTAAAACGACTTTCTATTATATCACTGGGAGATGACATTAGGAATACTAATTGGTCATTTGTTTGTCCTAGAGAAAATTTATAATATTGAAGGCAAATCCACACTATTCTATCAGTTCATCACAGAGAATTGCTTCCTACTTAAAGATATGCCTTTTTGTTTAGGCACTTGTATTTATTAGGCTCATCTGTTTATACAAAACTAACTCTTGGAGTTACATAGCCGCATTCAACAAGTAGAATAGACCTGCTGCTCCACTGGATTTGCCAGGGAGTACAATTTTAATTACATCCATTTCAATTATTCATCAAGAGTTCAGCTGAGAAAATAAGTTGAATTGTTGGGAAAAAAAACATAATATCTCCTCACTTGTGCTAAAAAGATAGCAAGATTTAGTCATATCAACTGATATTTGGGTTCCTATAAAGTACTGCTGTTTTCTACCTATATTCCAGGCTTCCTTTCCATTAAGTCCCATGAATAATCATCTTTGCTTAATAAAGGTTCTGTTGGGTCATTCCTGAATGATGTTAAGTCCTGGTCAATCAAATTTTTTAAATACATTTTTGTAGACATTTTAAACATAAGATTCCCTTTATGAGTAATTTTTTTTAATATTTATTTTAGGGAGAGAGCGGGGGAGAGGGAGAGCGGTAGGGAAGGGCAGAGGGAGAGGGTGAGAGAGTCCTAAGCAGACTTCATACTAAACCTGGAGCCCTATGCAGGGCTCCGGGTGGGGCTCAAGATGGGACTCAATCTTACGATCCCATGACACTGAGATCATATAACCTGAACCAAGACCAAAGGTTGGATGTCTAACAAACTACATCACCCAGGCACCACTCTGAGTAATCTTTTAAAATCTATAGCGGCAACGATGTATTTGATACATTGTAAGAAAACTGTGTCTAACTTTGAAATCATTGTTTCATTCTCATTCTTGCTTCTAATTATTCTCAATCCTGTTTTTTATATCTTCTAAATTATGTTTAATTTGTTAATTTTCATCACATTTTATGAACTCTTTTATAAGCCAGTCTGAAAGATTTAGAGGCATAAATAATAATTAATAAACAAATAAATCTAGTGAAAATATATAATATTGAACCCATGTTTTTAAAAAGTTGGGTATAATGATGATAAAATAACAGAATTTGTTTGTATTAGTAAAAGTTTCCATGGGCGCCTGGGTGGCTCAGTTGGTTAAGCCACTGCCTTCGGCTCAGGTCATGATCCTGGAGTCCCGGGATCGAGTCCCGCATCGGGCTCTCCGCTCAGCAGGGAGTCTGCTTCTCCCTCTGACCCTCTCCCTTCTCATGCTCTCTCTCTCTCTCTCTCTCTCTCTCATTCTCTCTCTCAAATAAATAAATAAAATCTTTAAAAAATAAATAAATAAATAAAATAAAAGTTTCCAGAAAGACAATTGAATTAGGATCATACTGTCATTTGCTTAATGCAAGCATTATTTACTATAATTACCCTTGAGTTTTTGGTCCAATTTCAGAATTTTCCTTGATTTTTTTATATATTCATAAATATTTGAAAGATCAACTTCATCTGGAAACTTACTGACTCTATTAATAATTATTTTATATTTTGATGTCACCTGTGATATTTTACTGAAACTTTTTCTCTTTCAAAGTAAAATTTGAGTTTATGAAAGCAAAAGTTATTTCTATTTATATCTCTTTTTCTTACTCTCTCATTGTCACCGAAGAAAGCAACTTGTTGGCCTGACAAACACCACCATGCGGGCAGCAAAAAATGCGCATCAGAATCTACATGCGCTGAGTCCTAGGTCTCCTTCAAATGACTTTCAAAATAAAATCTTATTTTGGCAAAAAAAAAAAAAAAATGGGGCACCTGGGTGGCTCAGTAGTAAGTGTCTGCCTTCCGCTCAGGTCATGATCCCAGGGTCCTGAGATTGAGCCCCACATCAGGCTCCCTGCTCAGCAGGAAGCCTGCTTCTCCCTCTCCCACTCCCCCTGCTTGTGTTCCCTCTCTCGCTATGTCTCTCTCTGTCAAATAAATAAATAAAATCTTAAAAAAAAAAAAAAAAAACAACTTTTGTTTTGCTCACATTTTTGTTATTTTGTCTGGTTGTTAGCATAGTTTATAAGCCAAGCCAGGAGAAAAGAATCTACTCTAAGCATTCTCAGTATAAAAGGTTTAATATAGGAACTACAGGTTAAGTGGCTTTTAGGAAAGCTGGAGATTGGGGTAAAAGTCATAAGAACCTGTGGAAAGTTCAGAAAATTGCCAACCAAGACAAAGGAAGCTCATTTGAAGATCTTCCTTGAAATGACAAAGAACCTAAGAATCACACTGAATATTGCTCTGAGTCTCACTTTTACTTAATCAATGCCCTAATTTGAATATAACAAAGGTGTGGCTGTGAATTCAGTTTGCATTATAATTCATCCACCTGGAGGATCAAACTTTAGGGTTTTTGCTCAGCAATATCAACCAACAGGACTTGTGTGGAGAGACACAGAGAGAAATTTCTTTTAAGGAATTGGCTCATGCAGTTGTTGAAAATCTGCAGGATCGGTCAGTAGGCTGGAGACTCAGGAAAAGCTGCAGCTGGAGTACCTTCTGGCTGGCAGAATTTCTTTTTGCTCAGGAGAAGTCAGTCTTTGTTCTGTTAAGACCTTCAACGCATGGATGAAGCCCATCCACATTATGGTCACTGATATATTGAAGTTCACAAATACAAACATTAATCTCATTCAAAAAATCACTTCCATAGCAACATCCAGAGCATTTGATCAACTATCTGGGCATGGTGACCCAGCTGAGTTGACATGTAAAACTAACCATCACAACCATACTGTAAGATTTGTTTCTCTGTTTATTTCTTTTTCTCAGCATTTAAAGCCATGAGCTTAATGCTGTATTTCTCTGAGTTCTCCAGTATAGTCAGGAGTCATCTCATATTATAATCTTCTACTTTTATTTTCATCCATAGTATTCTACTATTATTACAATATAACACCTCAAAAAATCTCACCCTTTTTTAGGTCCTTCAAAACATGCAAATAAAATTTATGTAACTATTTTGGCCATTATCTACCAGGATCTCATTTAACATTATTAATGAGATCATCACTATCTTTGATTCTATTCAAATCCAATACGTTATTCCAGACCCCCAGGTTTAAGGTTCTGTTCCCTTGAGACCACTTTCAGTGCCCCAGACTATCTGGGTTTAGACAAACAGAGGCCAGTTAATATGTTCTGAGTATAGAGGATTTAGTATAGGAATTATAGAATTACATAAATTTGGAAGAGCTGAATAGTAAAGGACAGGGATGCAGGTGCTGGAGGTCAAGGAAGCCAAATTTGAAGATCTGATCCTACGACCCTACAGAGAGTATTTTTCACATCCTCTCAACAGGATGTGTAGTTCTTGGGAATTAATGTACAGCTATACAGAAAATTGGCTTTGGAGAAATATAAATCCAAAACTCTCTTCTGCAATAATGAAGCAACCTTTGAAAGGAATGACGGTGATGCCAAGTTTGTAACGACCACACACACAAATGTCGAACATGTGAGGGAAGTCAGTAAATATGTATTAAGTTAAATTCATTTGGTCCATTACTACAGGTGCTATGATGCAACATTTAAAAGTGTCTGGGTCACTTAATAAAATGGAGTGGTCTGCTAATTATTTCTGCCAAAATATGCATAATCAAAATGTCACCATGTCATTCTCTGATCATGATATATGGTATTGTCTACAAAAATTATTTTGTTATTAGTACTGTTCTTGGAATAAAAGTCTACCTCCTGTATTTGATTCTTGGCAGAATGTATTTCTCAGAGAATACAAACCTCTCCCAAGGGGAAACTTCCTAATAAAATGTCTGGTACCGAAGACCAAAAGTCTCACTGTATGTATCATTAAAAGCTAGACAGCCATGCCAAAATATCTATCTAGCAAATGTCTCATTTCTTTTGAAAAATTTGATAAATTCAAGAGAAATTCAGCAAAATTCTCCAGTGCAAAGAGTTATGTATAATCTATGCACAACCTATGAAAGTTTACTCTAACTTCTTACTTAATACTATTGTTCCCTGCCACAAACCGATGCACTAAAATTGCAAATTCTAAATTAGCAGTAGTCTCTTTACACATTTTGGTATCGTGCCTAGTCCCTATCTTATCATTTCTGATGGATTGAGACTGTTTGGCCCGAGGGGCTAAACTTGCAAAGAAATCCTGAAGCTAGAAAGAAGACAAAATGTTCGAGAGGGACACACTGAGAGAGAATGGATACTCTCTGAAGCAGAAGTCACAGATTAGAAGCCAGAGGTCCAGGGTTAGAGAAGTGCATATGTAGCAATAGAACAGAAAGAAACAGGATGGTTGAGAATACAGAAGTTGGCTGTAAATAGGCAGAAATGAGGGGAAAAAATTGCCTAAGGGCAAAACTTGCTGATGTCCCCATTCAGGCGGTGGAATTCAATTGATTAAGCCTATTTAATATTACAGTCTCTCAATACCCCTTTCAGAACCCCTATACACGGAGAAAAGTAAGGCCCATGAGCCGTGCTTTCCAGAAAGATACAGTACGCTTTTTCTAAGCACTGTTATCTCCTTTAGCCATGAATTCACCAATTCAATTCCAAGTAGGAAGACAATTTTTATTCTTTTTTTTTTTTTTTTTTAACTTGATTTAAACACCTCTCCTTCAGCCCATTAGTCCAGCATGTGAATATAAGGAATAGATTCTGGGCTTATTAGCTAGTGTCTAAGACAAAGCACATTAGTTTTTGAAATTCAAATTATTCCTCTGCTCGGAATCTTTCAATGTTTTCCCATGTTATTAGAATGCTTTCCAAATTCCTAGAGACTCTTAGCACATCCTCATGGTCCTACATACATTTGCCATTGCCTGTGTCTAGAACCTCATTTTCTACCACTGGCTCCATTACTATACTCACCAGCTTGCTTCTTGTTCCTCAAATATGCCAAACTCATTATCGGCTCAGGGCTTGGCATATGTTGCTCGCTTTGTGTGGAATTAATGCTCTTGGACCTGACCGTGTCTGACTTTATAGAGTCATTCAGATCTTAGCTCAAGCAGACAATTTTCAGAGAGGCTTTTCCTGATCTTTGTATTTTTGCCTCTTGCCCGTGATTTCCTCTAGACCAATCCCTGGTTTTATATCTCTGCTAACACTTATGTCTGAAATTCTCTCGGTCAGTTGTTGATCATCGATTGTCACTTCTGCATTAAATGTCAGAGATGAAGTTGGTTTACTTTTGTGCTGTTTTCCTGGTGCCTAGATCAGTTCCTGGCGCAACCTGCGTATCTTGGCGTGTGTGTGGTTATCTACATACATGCAAAATAAGTATAGATTTAACTAATTAATTAAATACCTGTGTCTTAGCTTTTTGCATAAAACTGCAGACTCACTGGAAACTTTACCATTTGCCAGGATCTCCGTGGCATTCTGGAAGCCACCCAAAGAAAACATACTATTTAACCAAGAACACTGTGCTTGCATTTTAAATGCAACAAGGAAAAACCCAGTACTGAGCTACTTCTTCCAACTGTATAATAGATGTTGGCCTTTTTGATATAGAACTCTTGGAGCTGCTATAGGCTGCAGATGCTCAAATTGCTTCGCAAATTTTCATTCTGTGTATTTATCCTAGTAAATGCTTCCTGTTTCCCAAATCTGGCCCATAGGTTTGTTGACTCATCCAGCTGCCTGATTCATGACCACTGCTATTTCTCTCCCAGAGGCCACTTCTCACTTTTCTGAAACATACTCTCTGATTTCTATAGGATAGTTTCTCTTCAGTTGCTTTTTCCCCTAATTTCTTAGACCCAATTGTGGACATAGAACTGCCTATTAATTGCCTATAATGATAGTAGCTTCACACTTGGTATTTTAATCAAAGCCAGGAATGACCCAAGGGAAACAACACCCACAGAAACAAATTTACAGATGCTATTACATGGAGCTTTTCTGACAGCCTATGGGCCCACAGACCCAGGTTATCTTGTCCTGAGAAAAATATCTTTGAATATGTCTAGGAAACTGCAGGTCAAATCTTTTTTTTTTTTTACAGTTTTGCTGAGGTATAATTGACGTGCAGTAAATAATGCACTTAAAGTGTATAATTTGACATATTTTTGACATATTTAGACTCCCATAAAATCATCAGCTTAATCAAGATTTCTAGTACTTTCTTATCATAAGTTTTAGCTTAAATGTCCCTACTCAGATATATATATTCTCTGACCACCCTATTAGAGTAAAAAGTACCTGCTAGTTTTGTTTTGGCTTTTTTCTCTTTCTCTTAAGATTCCACTGATTTCCACATTGCATGGTTTAGCACCTTTTCTGCCCACCCCCTTGAGTGGTTATTTCATATCATTGTAATTCAGTTAGGTTCTTCCGTCATTGTGTATTTTACATTGGAATCTACCAAACTCCTGAGTGATATTCTTTAATCTGCATACATTAAGTTTTGCTATTTATTCTGTAAATTTTGGTGGGTTTTGACAAACGCATTATGCCACATATCCACCATTACAGTGTCATACAGAATAGTTTCACTACCCTAAAAATTTCTCCATGTTCCACCAATCCAGCCCTTCCCCCTCCTTCTGACCCCTTGGCACTCACTGATCTTTTTATAGTTGTGCTTTCCCCAGAATATCCTATTCAAGGGAAAATACAGCATGCAGAATTTTCCTCCCTGTATTTCATGGCTTGATATCTTATTTCTTTATCTTTTTTTTTTAAGTTTGTATTTAAATTCCAGTTAGTTAACAAACAGTGCAATATTAGTTTCAGGTGTACAATACAGTGATTCAACACTTCCATACAATGCTGGGTGATCATCACAATAGGTGTACTCCTTAATCCCCAGCACCTATTTCTTTATATCACAAAATGATATTCCTTTATATGGAAGGACACGATTTATCTATTTACAGATTGAAGGTTATCTTGTTTGCTAGAAGTTTTTTTGCAATTATGAGTTAAGCTGATATAAATCTTTGCATGAAGTTTTTGTGTGGACATAAATTTTTAAATCAGTTAGATAAATATTTAAGAGCCCAATTGCTTGATCATATGGCAATATTATTCTTAGTTTTATAAGAAACTGCCAAAAGTTCAAAGATGCTGTACCATTTTGCATTTATACCAGCAAAGAGTTTTGGTCGCTCTGTATCTTCATCTGCATTTGGTGTTGTCAGCTTTTTGGACTTTAGCCATTCCGATGACTGCATAGTGATATCTCATTTCTGTTTTACTTCACAATCCTCTATGACAAATAATGCTGAGCATCTTTTCATATGTTTATTTGCCATCTGTTTATCTTTTTTGGTGAAATGTCTACTCAGATCTGTCGCTTGTTTTTTAATTGAGTTTTATTTTTTTTAAAGATTTTATTTATTCATTTGAGGCACAGAGATACAGAGAGAGAGAGCATGAGCAGGGGGAGAGGCAGAGGGAGAGGGAGAAGCAGGCTCCCTGCTGAGTCAGGAGCCTGATGTGGGGCTCGATCCCAGGACCCCAGGATCATGACCTGAGCCGAAGGCAGACAGTTAACCATCTGAGCCACCCAGATGCCCCTTTAATTGAGTTTTAAATGGGTTATGAGTTTTCTTATGGGCAAGAATTAAGTACTCTTGGATATTTGGGGTGCACTCCTTTATCAGATATGTGTTTTGCAAATATTTCATCCCTGTCTGTGACTTGTGTTTTGTTCTTTTAACCTTTGCTTTTGCAGAGCAAAAGTTTTTAATTTTAATAAAGTGCAGCTTGCCAGTATTTTATTTCATGGATCAAGTTTTTGATGTTTTATTTCAAAACACATCATAAAACCAAGGTTACATATATCTCTAGTGTTTCCTCTAGAAGGTTTTTTTTTTTTTTAATGTAACATTTAAGTCTGTGATCCATTTGAGTTAATTTTTTGTGAAGGATGTAAAGTCTGTTAGTCTGTGTCTAGATTCTTTTATTTAAAGATGTGGACTTCTTGGGGCAGCTAGGTGGCTTATTCGGTTAAGTGTCTGCCTTCGGCTCAAGTCATGATCCCAGGGTCCTGGGATCGAGTTCCGCATCTGGCTCCCCGCTCAGCGGGAAGCCCACTTCTCCCTCTCCCTCTACTCCTCCTCCTGCTTGTGCTCTCTCCTTCTCTCTTTCCCTCAAGTAAATATATAAAATCTTTAAAAAAAATGAAGATATGGACATCTAATTTTTCCAGCACCATATGTTGAAAAGACTATTATTTCTACATTGAATTGTCTTTAGCTCCTGTCAAAGG
The DNA here is from genome assembly GCF_011800145.1 of Mirounga leonina. Taxonomy (NCBI): domain Eukaryota; kingdom Metazoa; phylum Chordata; class Mammalia; order Carnivora; family Phocidae; genus Mirounga; species Mirounga leonina. The sequence goes on along the minus strand of NW_023270323.1, from coordinate 52,730,700 downwards.
TCAGTTTGTGTGGTTATCTTTCCACCCTCTATATTATGTTTGATTTATCTGTGGCATCTATTTTTATGTCAATACTATGATGTCCTATAGCTTTATAGTAAATCTTGGAATTGAGTAGTATGAGTCTGCCAACTTTGTTCTCCTTCTTTTATATTGTTCTGACTACTTTTGGTTGTCTTTCCATACAACTGTTAGAATCGGCTTGATGATTGATGCAAATTATATTGCTGGGATTTGATTGGGATTAGGTTAAGTCTGTAGATAAATTGGGAAGGAAGTACATTTTAACAATATTGACTCTTTTTTAATGTTTAAAAATTGCATCTATTTATTTCAATAGCTTTATTGAGGTATGATTTACATACCATAAATAAATTTACATACTTAGCATTCCTGAGTAATAATACAAGAGAAATGAAAATATATGCCTGCAAAAATATTTGTACAATGATGTTTAGAGTAGGCTTGTTCATAATACATAGGAAATTGGAAACCCTCAAATTTCATCAAGAACTGGAAAACATATTGTTATATATTCATACAATGGAGTACTGTTGAATAATGAAAAGGAATAAACTACTGAAGTATAAAAGAAAATAGATGAATCTCAAGTGTTAAGTTGCTTGAAAGTTGATGCACATAAATGAGTTCTAGTAACAGGCAAAACTAACAAAATTAGTGGTGATGGGAACGAGAAAGTAGTAGCCTGGGCTTCATAGTTTGATTATGACATCATCTCCCCTCAAATGAATTCTCTCAGCTTTTATCTGTATTTGAATATTCTTATTTATCTTTTATTTTTTGAAGGATGTTTTCAGTAGATGTAGAACTGTAGGATGACTTTTCTCAACATTTAAAAAAGCATTCCATTATCTCTGATCTCCCTTGAATCTTATAAGTCACCCATATTTCTTATTCATATTCTCCTTTGTATTTTATTTTCTCCAGCTGCCTGATTTTTAAACATCTCTTTACTTTGGTTTTCATAACTCTACTGTGAATTGCCTAGGTGTATACACACACACACACACACACACACATATTTGAGTTTCACAGAGCTTCTTAGAACTGTCTTTTCTTAATTTTGGAAAAATATGGGTCATTATTCCTTTATCCTTTCAAATATTTTCTATGCCCCATGGACCTCTGATTCCCTATATATCAGACCATTTGATTTATTCTTTTTTTTTTAATATTTTATTTATTTATTTGAAAGAGATAGAGCATGAGAGGGGGGAGGGTCAGAGGGAGAAGCAGACTCCCTGCTGAGCAGGGAGCCTGATGTGGGACTCGATCCCAGGACTCCAGGATCATGACCTGAGCCGAAGGCAGTCGCTTAACCAACTGAGCCACCCAGGCGCCCCCATTTGATTTATTCTGTTTCTCATATCCTGTGTATTATTTTCTTGTCAATTCCCAATGCCATCTTTCCTACAGAGAGAAGACTATAGGACATTTATGTATTTGGTGGGTATTTACACCATTTAATCACAATATGGTATATGTATGTGTAATATACATACAAGCCCATGTCCACACACATATACACATTCTTATATGCACAGACACACTTTCAATAATATATTACTGTCTTAGAGAAAATATAGACCTAAATGTATTATATCACTAAAAATATAATGGAATGCATTTAAAACAATTAATCTTTAGTCTTTCATTTTTCCTTCTTTTATATTCTATTTATATTCTTCCTTTACCTTTTCTTATCTCCATTAAGTTAATGAAATATCTAAAGAATATAGTAATTAGGTGAAGCACAAATATATTAAAGGTATACAATGAAAGAATGTCATATGAGTGGTATACTAGTTTAAGTATAAGCTGTTTTATAGGGGTTTGATTATCTATTTCTACTCTGACAGCGTCAGAGAAAACCCATTATCATTTACAAGTTAAGGTAACAAAACAAAAAAGCCCAATTTGAAGAGTGACATTGCTGTTTATAATGTTGTATCTAGAAAATTGCATGTTTGTGGTATTTATTTAAATGACACTATATTTAAATAATTTATACTTTAAATTACTATCTTTGGGTGGATTTATACACTGTTAAAACTTGTTGAAATGTGTTACTTTGCTCATTCTTGTTTTGCTTATTCAATTAAACACTTATTTTGATAATATGTTCACTGATTTGTTTTAATTTAATTGATAAGTCCTTTGGTATAATAGAATTATTATGCAAAATGTAAGTATAAATTTTTATAACAAGGTGATATTAAGGGCAGAGGAATTATATATGATGATCCATTTTTTTTCTTTAAAAAAGACATCCGCTATAAAGCTAGTTGATATCCAACTGAATCTACTGTCTCTCAGTGACCACGTGTGTGATGTTTTATATATCTCTAATTTTTTGGCCTCAGTTTCTCCAACATAAAATGAAGATAATAATGCTTATTTCAGAAAGTTTTAAGGATTAAACTAAAGATTATTTATATCTTTCTTGTCACACTAAGAATATCAACATATGGAAGCTACTGTGCAGTTCAAGTACTTGCTCAGATCCTGTTTTCTTTCTGTTGTTTTTTTATACATCAAGAAGTCACAAAGTAGATCATCTCCCAGTAAAAACAGATGAAGTAGTTCCTTCTATTATTTCATTTTTTTAATTCTGTGATTATAAGATTTCAGATGAGATATGCATTGGTGAAACTGAACACAAACATACACGCAGACACACACACACACACACACAAGCATGTACAATAGGTTTACATAAAATTTCTAACTTAATAAGCCAAGTTTATAAGATCTTATTCAAAGAAGGTGATCTTAAGAGCAGAAGAGACTGAAATGATAGAATAAAGTAGCTTAGACACCAGATGATAGTGACATTATCTGACAAATGTAAATTCAGAGTGCCTGGGCGGCTTGGTCAGTTAAGCATCTGCCTTCGGCTCAGGTCATGATGCCAGGATCCTGAGAGGGAGCCCTGCATCATTGGTCTCCCTGGTTAGTGGGGAGTCTGCTTTCCCCTTTCCCTCTGCTGCTCCCCCTGTTTGTGCTCTCTCACTCTCTCTATCAAATAAATAAATAAAATCTTAAAAAAATAAAAACTCATTTAAAAAATGAAAAAGATTAATTCAATAAATTGGCAAGCCTTAATTATTGACTTAACACTGCACTTTGATACTAAAAAATTATATTATCTTTTTAGAAGAATTTCCAATGACAATCTATGGGCTTCCTTTTAAAAGAATGTTGGAAAATATGTACTGAGTTTTGAGAAACATCTAGTCAGGGGTGCCTGGTGGCTCAGTCGTTAAGCATCTGCCTTCAGCTCAGATCCTGATCCCAGGGTCCTGGGACCAAGACCCGCATCAGGCTCCCTGCTCTGCGGGAAGCCTGCTTCTCCCTCTTCCACTCCCCCTGCTTATATTCCCTCTCTCTCTCTGTGTCTCTCTCTGTCAAATAAATAAATAAGATCTTTAAAAAATAAAAATAAATAAATAAAAGTTAAAAAATAAAGAAACGTCTAGTCATATTATCTGCTGAAAGAAGGAAGAATAATTAGTGGTGTCAAGTCTCTGACAATATTTCAGTTTCTATATTCCTATCTTTCTGGAAGACTTACCCTCATGATAAAGGATACATTATGTCCTGCATGTAACACCTTTAATTATTCTTTTCTGTCACCGAATCACTTAGATTTGAAGTACCTGCATGGAAGAAGTTTTACTTCTTTTCCATTGTATGGATTCAATAAATATTTGCATAGTTTTTGATGGATTTACTTTCAAGTGAATTTCAAAGCAATTTATATCTGTCAAAAGAGACTCCCTAGTGTAAATATATTTTGATTAACATCATTAAGTATATTCCACTTAGGGCGCCTGGGTGGCTCAGTCGGTTGAGCGACTGCCTTCGGCTCAGGTCATGATCCCAGGGACCTGGGATCGAGTCCCACATCGGGTGCCTGCTCTGCGGGAAGCCTGCTTCTCCCTCTCCACTCCCCCTGCTTGTGTTCCCTCTCTCGCTGTGTCTCTCTCTGTCAAATAAATAAATAGGATCTTTAAAAAAAAAAAGTATATTCCACTTAGCTTAAATGTTTAGAAATCATTTTTCCCATATTATTTAAAGTATAATATACATCTGTTTACAACTGTTCATTTTTTATTCTATATACTTCTGTTAATACACAAATTATTTAAATGTTTAAACATCAAATATGTTCCTATTTCTACAAGAGCACTTTATTGCTCCTATTGGATATCTTTTTGATTTTATTAATATTTTTGATACTTATCTGTTCATCTATGGATTATATAATTTTAATGGGATCCTACTTAGAAAAAATCAAAATTAGAGAGTTTTGGAAACACATAACCTATACGTTTCAGAGGGTAATTATAGTGAATAGTCAAATTATCTACCACAACCCAAAACCTTCAGTGCTGAGAGAAAGTCTGGCCAGATTGTTAAGTATCCAGAAAGTTTACTCAAAAAGCAACTGAGCTCCTAAACAATAACAATATTTTATTATGCCATCTATTCTGCTTACATAAATCCCAGGATTATGTTTGTTCTTGAGTTGTATTGCTATCACAAATGAACATTTGGTATTCCTAGTTAGTACAGAAAAACATATGAAGAATGGTTGGAAGTTAAATTTATTTTCACATTCTCAAAAGCACATGGAAACAGGAAAAATAACTGCTTCAGAACTGTCTATTATGCAGATTATAATTTCACAGTTGTTTCTCACATCACTTACATCATGCCTGCTAATAAAAAAATAATTCTAACATAACTCTACAGTGACTGAGCTGCCAAAAATATCACTGCCAATGAATTAAATCATGTTGTTTACAATAATTTGCTGACTTTTAATCTGAAGAAAGTACTTTGTGGAACTAATGCTGATGCTAATTCTGCATTTTTATGCTCTGAAATGACAATGATATAATGAAAAATGAATCTCATTTTAGTGCACATTTTGGATGCAAAGCACAAAAGACATTACAAAAGAGATCTTGATTGAAGTCTGTTAAAAAGTAAAATTTTTAGGAATACTAAATATTACTTCTTATCTGCTTATGCCTCTGAACCTTCTACACAGTCAATTTTATTCTGGGTTGTGGAGCATATGATAAGTGTTTGGCACAAAGAGAAATAAATATTTATTTTTTATGGCTATAGGCAAATTTATACTGAAATGTGTGGGCAAAATTTAAAAAGAACACTAACAATATAATGTGGAGCTTAACTTGTAAAGCAAATGTCATACTGCAATTGTAGCATTTTAACAATACTAGCATCTGCCCTTGATTATTTGGTAGCTGATTTTTAATTTAGTTGATTTTATGGTTCTTTGACCACTGTTACTCTTTAGCATCAGTATTACATGAAAAGCATAGAAAGAATAAAACACCAAACTTAAATTACCTAAGATTTTTATTATCATCTTTATTATTATTTCCATTTGTTAACAATTCTATCATTATGCTTAGTGGCAAAGCTGAGTAAAATGAGATTTGGAGAAAACCTGTCAACCAAAAATTAGCATGTTCACAAATGTCAAAGGAAATCAAGACTAGAATGAAGAAATAGTTTTCCAAAAGAAGTGGTGAAAATCAGATTGTTAAAAAAGAACTCAAAAAAGTAAGATGTTCCAACTGAAGTTGTTTTCTTATATATGTAGTCATCCCTCCAGCAGAAAAGTTAGATATTTCTTAGTAGACTCTCATGGCTTTCTCAGCTGGAAATTTAGAATTACTTTTTAGAATGGATAAGTCATTTGGTTAAAGTTTAAACTGTGTCCAAAACTTAAAAGTTTCTTAAGAATAAAGTTAAATTCAAATTCTGTAACTTGAAAAGATTCTTAAAATGTATGTATTTTATTAAAATCTGTATTAATTTACTTTGACAATCTTAAATACAAAATAAACTTGATTTCTCAGGTATATGTTCTTCAGGTATTTCTTTGTTTTTGAAATTATCTAAGCCCAACACATAATAATTATGATAATAATGTTATAAATATTTAAAAATTGAGAACATGCATGGTATCCAATAAAGAGTTAATTTTTGTTACATATACACTCTCCATTTAAAGCTATAATTGCTCAATGAGCATGTTTAATTCATTTAAAACGAAACTAAGAAATTTCTGTTGACCACAGTATAACATAGCTATTAATAGGATTGAAATGATAAAAGCTGGTTGCCTAGGATTCTATACACATATAAACATGTTGTATATAAATAAACACTGTTTTATTTTGTTCTTTCTTGTATGAATAATTTCTACTTCTTTTTCTGGCCATTTGTAATGTTTAGGATCTATACATTCTTGCTGTATCCTTAGTCTTAGGGGGAACATGGTTGTTCTTTCACCTTTAGATATGATTTTGTTAGTTTTCTACTGTGTAACAAGTTATTGAGAATTTACTGGGTTAAATTAATACACTTTTATTATCTTACACTTTCTTTGGTCATGAATCTGGGCATGGGTAAGTGGTTCTGATCAGGGTCAGTCTGATCAACTTGTCAGCCTTGCTATATTCTCATCTGGAAGAACCAATGGGGAAGAATCTACTTCTAATTTCATTCAAGTTGTTGGCAGTATTAATTTCCTTGTGAATACAAGACTGAGGCCCCAGATGCTTTTGGCTGTTGGCTGGAGGCTATCTTTAGCCTTGAGGCTAGATGTAGTTCTGAGTCACATGAGCTTCTCTATCATGTCTGTTTATTACATTAAGCATGCAAGGAGAGTCTCTGTCTTCAGAGTGATAATATGGTATATTATATATAGTACACTCTAATGGAAATAACAGTACATCACCTTTACCATATTCTGATGATTATAATAAAGTCTCATGTTCCTCCTATACTCAGTGGATGGGGACTATGAAACTAGAACTCTAACTATAACTAAACTCTAACTATAGAGTTACGCTCTATCTTCTTGAGGGGGCATTATCCATATAGATTATTTGGAGTCCTATATGGTAGTTTTCTTATTTTCTCTCAATAATTTATTTCTATCATTATGGACTTATGGATATTTATTTTATACTTTGGGCTATAATCCAATACTACATTATTTACTTTGTTCCTAAAATTGTATGCATTTTTGATCTAAGAAAAATTGCTTATATAAAATATTTCAATTAATGATGACTTTTTTTCTGAAGTAGAAACAAATGCTGCACTACTAGTTATAAAGTAATTTTTATTATTTTGATTATTATACTGTAAAATAATTACCAGGAAGCTATTTTTATTTTTATTATTTTTATTTTTTTAAGATTTTATTTATTTATTTGACAGAGAAAGAGAAAGAGAGAAAGCACAAGCAGGTGGAAGGAAGCTATTTTTAACTTCAATAATTTAACATTTGTTTTTAACCAAGTCACTCTGCGTGGATATAAATTGAATATCCTTGTAGCCCTTAAAATTTATCAGTTAATTAAGGTGCACACAAAATGTCAATTAAGTAAGGTGTTTTTTATACTAAATATTGCTTTTCAATAAATTATCCAAGAATGAATTATACAGATATGCACAAATTTAATTCTTCTTTTACATCATAAAAATTTAAAGAAATTGTACTTTTATATAGATACCTCTAATGGTGGTGCTTTAATCTCATTTCTTCACAAACACCTGAAAACAAATGAGAATGTAGCATCTTAAAATGTATTAGATTTACTATCTTGAGAGCATCATCTGATATGAAAACCAAATTTTTACATAGAGAGACTCTCTGTGTATACAACAACACATCCTTGGAACTCAAGTTGTCATAATAAACTCAAACTAAAGCTTCATCATATATCTTTACAGGTATGAGGCTTTGGTACATGGATTTATACAAAAATCTCATGGTATGTTATTTGCTTAAAATAATTTCTCATCTGGATTTTCATTCCCAAAGGCCTCATTTTGTCACATCCTGGAAAAACAACAACAACAAAAATCATCCAAATATTTTTCTTTAGAGAATATAAATAGTGCAAGTAGTGAGAATAGCTAATACTATTTACCAATTTACCAAAAAGTATTGAAAATTTTTCAATTAAATAATTTTCTGAATTAGTGATATCCTAATCCATTTTGCAATAGGTTGGCCAGAATTAAAGATAATGTCAAGCAACTTTTATGTTTTGGGAATTCCTTTTATATGAAGAAAAAGAAAAAAATGTGATTGTCCAGGGAACTTTTGGGAAACCCCAAGAGAGCTGAGGTTTAAAACTTGTTGGAAATTATTTGTTCTCTGCTTAAGATCTGAACTTTGGAAGCTTAAAATCTTAGAGATGTTTGTCCACTTGATTAAAAGGACAGTAGGTTTCTGGGCACCCGGATGGCTCAGTCTTAAGCATCTGCCTTTGGCTCAGGTCGTGATCCCAGCATCCTGGGATTGAGCCCTGCATTGGGCTCCCTGCTCGGCAGGAAGCCCGCTTCTCCGTCTCCCACTTCCCCTGCTTGTGTTCCCTCTCTTGCTGTGTCTCTCTGTCAAATAAATTAAATCTTTAAAAAAAAAAATAAAAGGACAACAGGTTTCTGAAAACAATTAATGCATGAAGCTTTGCTATTCTGTAATCAAAGTGACAAAACAATATTTAAAAATATACATAGAAAATGCAATGCAACTGTTAGGTACTTCACACTTTTAGAAGGTGGTTACTTTCTTGTTTATTATAAAAAGATAATCAAGGGCATAAGACACTCAACATAAACTACAGTGTTACTCTGTTAAAACCTGGAATCTCTTTTATCTGAGCAAATGACACAGAAGGTAAAGAAAAACATTTTATTAACTCCTGCTAAGGACAACTGAATTCTCTAAGACTTATTTGTCATTTTGAGGGTTAAACATATTCTAGATATACATTATTTATGATATTTGTCAGCAAAGATTTATAAGTTCTTTTTAACATTATGGATCTGTTAGAACTAAGCAAACACTGTCAAAAGTTTAACACATTTTATCTCTTCTTTGTAGACTCAAACTGTAGGAAGTATAAGGAAACCTGATAAAATTCACCCCTTCACACCTTCGACATAGTTCTTTTGCTAACTACACTAAGGTTTTGACCTTTATTAAGGTTCTTTTTGTTAGCCATTACTTTCTTTCTTCATTAAAAAACAAAACCATGTCCTTTTAGTTTGCTAACACACTTACAATATATACAGGGAAAGCCTGTAGCATGTTCATTATTCTAATCTACTTATTATGTTAAAAGAATTTGGAGGAGTGTCTTACACTGTCTAGACAAAGTTCCTCCTGCCCTTGCTCACCACTGACCTTGTAGTAGGTGTGGAATGAGTGCATTCTACCTGTGGAAATAAATGTTTGCACAGATACGTCATGTGCTGGGTTTTACTAAAGCCCCTTTCTCTCTTTTATGGTATACAACAGTAGGTAGGATGAAGCTGCAGCCCCAGGCACTACCTTTCCCAGTGTTCTTTGTACTTTGTTTTAATCATGTGAACAGTTTGTTAATGAAAAGTGAGTAGAATTATTTTGCCACTTGTGGTAAAAGAGTATTGACTGACAGGCGTCTTTCTCCATACTCTCTTTCCTTTCCCACATCTGGATACAGAGGACAATGAGATTCTGAAGGTACAAGTGCCACGAGACAGAAAAGGCCTGCATTTTTGAATGATTGTATGGAAGAGAATCATCCACCAATTAGGACCATCTACCTTAGATTGGCATGTGAGTAAAAACATCTACTGTCTTTGAGTTTTATTCATTTCTGGTTTGGTTTTGATAGCAATTTAGTATACCCTAAGAAATGCAAAGGGCCTTTGGGACCTTAAACTGAAAAATGTCCCAACACAGCTCTATGCTCCAAGAGTAGCTAAACCTCGTTGAGAGTAGACAAGATAAGTGAAGAGCCTCGGTGGCACTGGAACCAAACACTTCAGTGAAGCCCTTTCGATGTTACAAAATAATCATCCTAAAATATTTATGGAGCTTCCCTTATATGAATCATTTCTATAGATTTCAGGGATGCAGTTAGGATAGACATATACAAAATGTAGCCTGTGCCCTACATGACTCAACAGTGTCCCACTGAGAGGAGTCAATGGAGTTGCCATGGCACAGTTCCCATAGATGAGGATGGTAATTCTGTCCTTAGATTTATCAGTGTTTCATAAACTATATACAATAGTAAATCAAGCAGACAATCTTCTTGCTTTCATAAAATTTTCAACCTAGAGTAGGAAATAGGCAATAACTTAACTACAAATAAATATAGGCTATAAATCTCTATAGTGTTATGAACAAAAATTAAGAATGGAAATTGAATCATCACAATAAAAGATGGCTAACATATATAGGATTGTCAGAGAAGGCCTCATAGTGGGGATAATATCTAAGTACCTCTTGAATTGATATGAGATACTATCAACTTCTATATGGGGCTATTTGAGAAAAAGAACATTTTAAGAAGAGGAAAACACAAGTATGAAAGCTTTGATAATGGTTATGTGCTTAGCATATTCCATGAACAGCAAGAAAGCCAATGTGGACAAAAAGTAGTGAAGGAGTAGACAGTATTAGAAAATCAGTTTGAAATGCTGCACATATGCTAGGTCATGGAAGAATTTGTGGCCTTTAAGACATTTAGAATCTCTTTAAATCTTTTTCTTTTTTACATTTATTCATTCATTTTAGAAAAAGAGCATGAGTGGGAGGGGCAGAGGGAGAGGCAGAGAGAATCTCAAACAGACTCTGTGTTGAATGCAGAGCCCAATACAGGGTTCAATCTCACGACCCTGAGATCATGACCTGAACCAAAATCAAGAGTTGCACACTTAACTGACTGAGCCACCCAGGCATGCCCCTGGAATCAGTTTTAATCATAATGGAAATTAAAGGCAATAAAGGGTAATAATTCATAATCCAAATAAATAATATTTCAAGAAAACAATATTTCAAGGAATTACTATTACTCATATTTTTCCAGTGCTCCTGAAAAGTAATGAAAGATAATGATATTCTTGGACTCCAACTTCCTGCATCCACAATCTCGAAAGTGTCTATGGAAGGACAGCTGAGCAATTGTGGATTGCACAATTAGCTAACATTTTCTTATTGAAATGAAATTTGTCGAGGAGGCTCCTGGGTGGCTCAGTCAGTTAAAGGTTTGCCTTCAGCTTAGGTCATGATCCCAAGGTCCTGGGATGGAGCCCTTCACTGGGCTCCCTGCTGAGTGTTTATTCCTCTGCACCACCCCCCCTTGAGCACACACTGTCTCTCAAATAAATAAAATCTTTAAAAAAAAAAAAGAAACAAAATTTGTCTATGAGAATAGGAGGGGGTCCACTATCAAGTGTCAGCTATTCTGACACCATCCAAGCCAGAGCATCCTTACATTACATTTTGTTTTTGACTTTTTACATTAGAAACTTGAAATTCCAAAGAAAAAAATCAAATTTTCTTTAATGAGAGTCTCATTTTATTGACTGAGAAGGGTTATGTGTGGATGGATGTCTTGAACCATTCATCCATATGAAAAAATGATTCTCAAAGAGAAAAAGTCTAATCTGTCTAGTAGACTAGTTTTGATGTAGTTTGGCAATCTAAACCCAGATGCAGAAACATCCAATGATACTTTAAGATTGTGAAAATATCTACAGGTCTTTAAGTAGTAGATGTGGGCTATTGCCATGGAGGAATGAAATGCTATAATAGGAAGAAATTTTGGCATAGGCTTTAGAGATGGCAAATCAGGTTCATGGAGTGAGTCATGTAAGCAATAGTTTCACAATATTTTTCTGGGTACCCCTGAGGCTGCTTATGTTTCTCATGATTGTCCATCTTGCCAAAAGCATAGAGCAAGTTTTGCTCTGCTTGGCAGATGTAAGTTTGAGTAAGACAGTTCATCAGTGTCAGCTCTTTTCCAAAGACCATGAAAAAAATCTTACCAGAAACACAACTACTGAAACTCAATATAAGAAATGTGAACATAGTTTTATGTGTTGGCATTGGACAGAGTGATGATGTGCCAAGGGCCACTTGTCAAGTGTCAAATTTTCATTGAAATGCTACTAAGGACCGAGCTCAGTTCTAGGCACTAGGGATTCAAAATAATTCATATTTTCTAAATATGATAACTACATAATTGCTGGCTCCCACATGGCTGTTACCTCTATTGAACACAGATAAAGGGAAAACACATTCAATCAATTTAAATTTCCTAAAATTCTGATTTTGTTATATGTAATATAACAAATATATGATATATGTAATATACAAATATATAAAATTTAAATACATGTATTAAATATATTTATATATATATACATGAGACACATGCATAAAATACGTATATTTACACATATATATGCATATGAGACACTTCTAGATAAAAACAGTGATACTGTAGATGGATTCTTACTTGCCAAAAGACAAAGATGCGCACTCAATAGGAACTTACTCTCTCTATAAGTTCAAAGTTGTATGTCCTAGCGGCTGAAACTAAATGGAATGTAGGGTACATCTTCACAGTGCTTACAATATACATAGTGCAGTTTATTTTTTTTATTTTTTTATTTTTATTTTTTTAAAATATTTTATTTATTTATTTGAGAGAGAGAATGAGATAGAGAGAGAGCTCATGAGAGGGGGGAGGGTCAGAGGGAGAAGCAGACTTCCTGCTGAGCAGGGAGCCCGATGCGGGACTCGATCCAGGGACTCCAGGATCATGACCTGAGCCGAAGGCAATTGCTCAACCAACTGAGCCACCCAGGTGCCCCCATAGTGCAGTTTAGTTATAAATACAAACAACTGGAAAAAGTTAAGTCAATGTTTGGGTAAATACTAAAAATGGGCTCAGGAAAATTAATACTAAAGACCAAACCTCATAGGCGAACAATGCAGTGCACCATGAAACACAAATTGTTGGGGTTAATGCAGAGCATGAAATCAGCCATAATACCTGGCTTGCTAAAATGTAACACGGAGGTCGCTGAGGGCAAGGAAGGTTTCAGAGAAGGGCTTGGGCCTTTGGAATGTGGAGGCCTGCGTGAACACTGAGGTTGGAATGCCACGGGGAGTTGCCTTCCCTAAAGCTCTCTTAGCCCAAACAGCCACCCTGTGATCTAAAAGATGTGTGCATTGTCCCTTAGGCTATGTTTAGTAGAACAAGATTAGCATATCTTATCTTTCCTGTAAATCCTCTCAGTTTCAGTAAGACCCCTTGTCACACATCACGTGCATGAGAAACAGTGATAAGGATTTGTGATTATTCTGAAGGACCAATAAAAGCAGGAGCAAGGAGAGCAAAGGGTTTTCGTCTCTGAGTGTTGACCCCCTTGCCTTCTCTTCTCTTTCATAGCAAAATTTGGAGTGATCTTTCATCGGTTGGTACAGGGATTGCTGGTCATTCCCAGCAACAAATGAGTTAAGAAAATAAAGATTAACTTACAATGTAAGGGCAAAAATAAATAGCAAATATTTTAACCTGAAGGTGTGATCAGACTCCCTAATTTTGTACTAAAAAATAATTACTCCCAAAATGCTACCACTGAGAGCTAATTTTAAGAGAATATAATTTTTTAAAAAGGATTTATTTATTTATTTGAGAAAGAGAGAGAGAGAGCATGAGCAGTGGGAGTGGGGGGTGGCAGAGGGAGAGGGAGAAATCGACTCCTTGCTAAGCAGGGAGCCTGACACAGAGCTCAATCCCAGGACCCTGAGATCATGACCTGAGCCAAAGGCAGACGTTCAACTGACTGAGCCACCCAGGTGCCCCAAGAATATAAACTTAAAAAATACATAAGAATTCAGATAACATACCTAAATACATAGCTTTGTCCCCTTGGAGGGCCTAGACACAAGGACTCCCCACTAGCAACAAACACCTAGTATCCAAAAGTTGGTTTTAATACCATTTTCAATAAAAAGAACCAGAGCGGGGCTCCTGGGTAGCTCAGTCTGTTAAGCATCTGCCTTCATCTCTGGTCATTATCCTGAAGTCGTGGGATCGAGCCCCACATCAGGTTCCCTACTCAGTGGGGAGCCTGCTTCTCCCCCTCCCTCTCCCTCTGCTGCTTCCCCTGCCTTTGGTCTCTCTCTCTTTCATCAAATAAATAAAATCTTAAAAAAAAAAAAAAAAAAAAAAACAGACCTCCTTAACAAATGCCTCAGACTAGGACTTGGTCAGAAAATATACAAGATGAGCCTCGAGCATCTTGTAGTGTCAGAAAATAAGGACTATTAAAAAAAAGAGTGATGGGGGTATGTCAAAGTGACACATGAGTCAACTGAAAGAGGTCTTAATGGTGGACTAACTTTATTAAATATAATAATGAAAGATCTGAATCATTAGGTGTTTCTCACTATCAATCATTTAAACATTTCAGTATAGATATTCCTTACTTTTTCTTATATGCCTTAAGTGCATTATGAGTTTCTTGTAGCAAAATATAAATATGGGGTGAAAGGGAGTGGGAGATGCAGGCTTTTAGTTATGGGAATGAAAGCACGGGGAATACATATAGTCAACGATATTATAATAGCATTGTATAGCGACAGATGGTAGCTATACACTTGCGGTCAGCATAGCATAACATATAAACTTGTCAAATCACTATGCGATACCCCTGAAACCAATGTAACACAGTGTGCCAACTATAGTTCAATAAAAAAATAAATAATCAAAATATATAGGAATATATATATAAAGCATTATTTTATAAATGCATATATCCGTGTATTTTTCTTTCAGGAATTTAGTTTTTTTTAGGAGATACTAATATAGTCTAGGTAAAGTCAATATACATGTGTGTACCAACACAATCACACAAGGACAAGCATACTGTTAGAAAAAGACTCAGATCTTCATCTCTGTTACATAGTCCAAACAAATACTAGGGGTTAATTTGATTAGTCCAAAACCTAGAAGGGATGTATCTGAATTCTGCAGTTTACAATTCAGTTGTAATGTGTGACAAAATGAAAGAAAAAAACCTAAAAATCATAAGCACATTTCTCCATTCATTGAAAGATTCTGCTAGTCCCTCTGATCACAGAGAAATAAAATCCTTTTTGGTGGCATAGTTCTGGAGATACACTGAGAGAATCATAGAATAGGAATAGTTATTTTTGGAAATTTTCAAAATGCAAAGGAACGTTTAGTGATTGTCATGCACATAGCAGTACATTGTTTGGTCAAAAACAGTATAAAATTATATCAAGGCTTACAATTTCAACTCAAAGCTTATTTTGATTTAAAATCTTAATCTCTCAGGGCGCCTGGGTGGCTCAGTTGGTTAAGCGACTGCCTTCGGCTCGGGTCATGATCCCGGAGTCCTTGGATCGAGTCCCACATCGGGCTCCCTGCTCGGCGGGGAGTCTGCTTCTCCCTCTGACCGTATCCCCTCTCATGCTCTTTCTCTCTCTCTCTCTCAAAAAAAAAAAAAAAAAAAAAAAAAAAATTAAAAAAAAAATAAAATCTTAATATCTCAAGAGGATAGACACATCAAAGTCACGAAGAACCCCTGAACTATACACTACATATTTAAGATGCCTTTTACATTAGCCAATTAATTAGAAAGATTTAAAATAAAAGAGAATAAAAGATAAAAAATTTAAGCATGTTATCATTAACTAGACATTAATATTTGTTCATAATTTTAATGTAAAATTTATATACAATGAAATGAATAAATCTTAAATGTATATTTTGCTAGTTTTGGCAAATGACTATTCTTAACGCCTTCGATATCCAAACATTTGTCAAGATAAATGGCATTATTGTCAGTGCAGAAAGGTGCCCAATATCGCTTCCTGATCAATCTGCTCTCATTTCCT
Organism: Mirounga leonina; assembly: GCF_011800145.1. Classification (NCBI taxonomy): domain Eukaryota; kingdom Metazoa; phylum Chordata; class Mammalia; order Carnivora; family Phocidae; genus Mirounga; species Mirounga leonina. Next base: position 52,714,907 of record NW_023270323.1, on the reverse strand, counting down.
AGAGGCAACATTGTTCAGATTGTTTTCCTCTGTTTATTAAATTTGCCTATTCTCAAATATCATAGAAACATAATTATATAGTTGTTATACAGTTGAATTATTTTCTGGAATGCTTCTTCTACACAGAATAATGTTTCTGAGATTCATCTCTATTGTTGTGTATATCTATAATTCCTTCCGTTTTATTGCTGGTAGCGTTCCATTATATCACTATACCACACTTTGTTTAGCCATTCATTTGATGAATAGTTTTGGTTGTCCTGCATTTGTGTATTATGCGTAAAGATTTTGTGAACATTCTTTTACAAATCATTTAGTGAACATTAATTTCATTTCCCTTGGGTAAATACTTAAAAGTGGAAGTATGGAGTCATGAGATATGTGTATATTTAATTTAATAAGAAATTCCCAGACATCTTACATCCCACCAGCAATTTCAGTTGCTCCATAACTTTGCCAACTTTATTTGGAGCTATCACAGGTTTTAAATTTTAGATACTGGTTTGTAGTGGGATCTCATTGAACTTTTCATTTTTCTTATGACTAATGACAGTCAGGATTTTTTAATGCGCTTAGTAGACTTTTGTCTATCTTCTTTTGTGATATGCCTGTTCAAAGTGTTTGCCTACTTATTAATATATATTTGCATATATAAAATATGTAAAAGTCCAATTTATCAATTTTTTCACGGATTTTTGCTTTCTATGTCTTAAAAAAACTTTTGCTATCCCCAAACCATGGAAACATTCATCTATGTTTTCTTCCAAAACTTAAATAGTTTAAACTTTTGAGGCTTATGATGCATTAAAATTAATTTTTGTGTATGATGTGATATGGGGTTAATTTTTTTCCATGTGAATATCCACTTAATCCAGCACTATTTATTGAAAAATACATTCCTTTCCTCATTGGATTGTATGGTATATATTCAGAAATAAAATTACTGTATATATTATCTATCATCCTTCTTGCTTTAACTTTTTTTTTTTTTTTAGTAGAATGTCTTTTCAGGATTTGGTATTAATGCCCACTAGATTCAGGCAGAGTTAGAAAGTGTTCTTTCTTTATTTCCCAATAGAGATTATGTAAGAGTTTCATTATTTTGTTCTTTATTTTTTATGTGTTAAATAGAATTCACCAGTGAAACCATTCTGTGCCTGGGGTTTTATTTGATGGAAAGTTTTAAGATAAATGTTTTTATAGTAGACCATCGTGCTATATTTTCTGTTTCATTCTGTGTCATTTTTACTAAATTGTATTTTTTAATGGGTGTGTCATCTAACTTGTTGAATTTGTTGGCATAAAGTGGTTCATAATAGAACTTTATTATTCTAATGTCTAGCAGACTCATGAAATACATCTTTACATGCACATCTCTTGAATTCCTGATATTGGCAAATTCTACACTCTTTTTTTTTTTTTCTTTCTGGTCTTTCTACCTAGAGGTTTTGGTTTCTTTTGTTGTTGTTTGTTTATTTTTAATCATTATTTTAATCTTTTCAGGGTCCACTTTTGGCTTTATGAATTTTCTCTATTGTTTATCTCTTTTTTCCAAGTTTTAGTTAGCCTCCAGAATCTGCCTGCTTTTGTTACTCTAAAGTGCCAAAGGTTGCGTAATTTTTTGGAATTTCTTAAGAATTTATAGTTGTTATATATGGAAGGGTTGGATCCAGTTGGTATTTACTCAGCCATACTAGAATTTAAAGGCAAATATTGACATTTTGAAATTAATATGTATATCTTCTGTTTAAAAGCATGCAATGGAATCTACATGCCACAGCACTTTGTCTCCAACATTATCCATGAAAAAGTACACAAGACAAATTATATTACAATTTCTATCCTCCAAAGTGTAATTATTTTAGTGGACATTTAGTACTGCACAACTGATTAATTACAATGAATTAATTTTGATATATAACTATCAAAGTAAATACTTTTTGAATGCATTAAATAATCAGAGAAATGAGAGTATTGTATTTATTATTCTCAATTTATCTCATACATGTGAATGAATAATATTATCAGAATAAAGAAAGGTTAGTCATCAGTTATATTCATTAATTTGTGGGTACAAACACTAAGAAATCTTGTTCACATAATTAAGTAGATTGGAATTAAAGTGTCTTCTTATGGTGTTTATCACTTTATTCTTTTATATCTTCCTGTTATATGCCAAAAATCATGTCAAATATAAAATATTTTAATGATCTTGTTTAAATTTTGTTGAAACCACAAATTATGTATTCTCTAAGTTTTAAAATACTTCATTATTAAGGCATTGGTACAAAGTCATTTATTTCTCATGTTTTGACAGTATATGTAAGAAGAGATATAGTAAATCTTTATCTTATGGTTGATTATTAGACCAGTTATCCTTTACTTTATTTTTATTTTTTAGAAGAGTTATCCTTTAAATTGGAGACATCTTGTTTAACCTAAAAAATGCTTTGAAAATTAATATATTATTTTAAGTACTTTATTGTCAATATAGACTTTTTGGTAAAATGTCTTTATCTTATTTCATACTTGCAATATAATTTATTTGAAGTACTGTGGTTGATTTAGCTCATTCAATTCATTGATATTTCTGCATAAAATCCACTTGTAAACAAAGCAAACAAACAAGCGAAAAAATCTAGTTTACTTAGTTTCCATTAAAATTATTTGATTTCATTATTAATTTAAACAAATATTTTAATATTCATCTTTATGACAGATTTTGCTTTTTTTTTTTTACACACATTTTACTTTTGAATTCTAATTCTAGGAATAATGGTCATGAATATGACACCTAGATAATAATTCTTCTTTATGGGCCAATATGTTTTGATTTTAATAGAGGCTTAGTCTGTACTGAATGGAGCACTGGGTGTTATATGCAAACAATGAATCATGGAATACTACATGAAAAACTAATGATGTAATGTATGGTGATTAACATAACATAATAAAATAAAAAAAAAAAAAAGAAATGAAAAAAGATGTAAAGCCCTTCAGATTTTACATGGTTTTTTATTGAAAGACTCTTTGCTCACATTCATATTGTACTTTTAAATTGCTCCCTAGTTTGGGGCATTAAGAAACACGGCAACACATCACAGTAGAATTCATTTAATTATAGATCTTTCTTCTACATAGTGGGATAGGATGGTAGCAAAAGGCAAGGTGAGAAAGGAGACTGCATTATTCCTCAACTACAACCATATTCTCAGGCATGTGCATTTTAGGTAGAGTATAGCTTGGAATGGACAATCTAGAAACTCATTGCCTAAACAATCCATACCCTCTGCTCCTTGAAAAGTTTTATACTTTGGGTCACACACCCTAACTGAAAGACAACCTGGTCTTGATGAATTAGCAGACCTGAAGCATCTCAGCTTGTATACACGTAGAGGTAATAGAAGGGAAATAAATAAGAAAGGAACAAGAGTAAATTATAATTAAGGAGATATTTTTTGTACATACCATGAAAGTGCATATATATAAAATGATTAGATAAGATTAGATTAGATAAATGATATTTAATACCTTTACCTATGTTTATCCTTCACTTGGAAAGCCTCTTTTATAAAGTTACTGCATGATTTTTGTCCATTTTCTATTCACTTTTCTATCTCTTATTGATTTATAGGAATGCTTTATGTATTAAGGAAAGAAGGAAAGAAGCCTTTTGAGGGTTATATATATTAGAAATATCTTGCACTACAGTTGGTGGTTTCTTTTTTCATCTCATAAGAAAGGAAAACTCTTTTACCATCTCTTCCAGCCATGTGAAGCCAGGGCATATAGTCTAATTTTTACCTTTATTCTTAGTAAATTAAAGCCTTTGAGAGAAAAGACACAAATAAGGCAAGTGAATCTTTCATATGGTTTTTATATCATTATTTCCCATTCTCTTATTTAATTCCCTAGGTCTATTAGGCAGGAATTCATTTCTTCTATAGCTAAAATTTGCAAAACTCTTGTCAGGCATTTAGCATTTAAGAGAGAGACGTTGGATATATTCTAACAGATTGTCTTTATATTAGTGAAGGTGTTCCCAAATATAACACAAACTTACAAATCATTTTGTTATTGTTGGAATAGTGTTCTTTTTCCAGAACAGACAAACTGCATATTAAGTATTTAGACATGGTTTGTAATAGCTCTTTGCATTTCAAATTTTCCATGACACACCAAAAGGAATGTTTAAAATTAAGTTGGATTTATTAGAAAGAGGCCAGTGAGTCATAGCAAATGTATACATTTTTCATTTAAATATTCTCTGCATGGCCACTTAATTCATTCTTCCTCCAAATAGATACATAATCATGACTGAAATTTAAATCCAGTAAGTGAAATTTGCTGGTTATTATTGAGTAAATGTGCATTATAACTGCAGCACCAAAAATATATCTAGCTATTCACAATATTTACCAGTGCCAATGAAATTAAAATATTACATTATTATTATCATAAAGTTGAAAATTATCCTTAAGAAAAGGCACATTCTCAAAATAAATGAGAAAAAATACAAATCTGTCACTAGCGTAAATTGAATGGATTCTTGATGTGACAATGTAAAAATCCCTTTCCAATTAAAATTTCAATTTAAATTTAGTTCCGCTAGTTCTGTCCTTATAAAAGCATTAGATTAACATCACTTTTTAGCAAGAAGTAGATTATAATTCTGCCCTTCAGATGAACCAATATGAGTAGTAGAACTCTAAGTCTTATGCCAGAACATACCCTTAGTCATATCGTGAAATGCTAAAAAAGAAATGTATTCTTCACTTAGGATTATAGGAATTTGGTTGTGTAGAATTTATAAAGAAAGATCTCTGCCTAGAAGAATTTACAGTCAAAAAGTTGACCATTTGCATTTTGTCTTAATAGCTCAGAGTTTTACTTGTGTGTGTGTGTGTGTGTGTGTGTGTGTGGTGGGGTACCTGCAAGCTACTAAAACGGTAATGGTTGGGGCACCTAGGGGGCTCAGTCGTTAAGCATCTGCCTTTGGCTCAGATCATGATCCCAGGGTCCTGGATCGAGCCCCGTATCAGGCTCCCGGCTCAGTGACAAGTCTGCTTCTCCCTCTCCCACTCCCCCTGCTTATGTTCCCTTTCTATTAAATAAATAAATAAATAATCCTTTAAAAAAATAATGTCATATAATCTTTAATTAAATTAAATTAGTATCTGTGATCAACAGCCAAAAACAAGATGTAATAGAAAAGGAATTTTAAATGCCTTTACATTCTTTTTTCTTTCGTAGTGCTAAAATAAACCACATGGATGAGATTTGATGGATTATTGTTCTAACGAACATATTTTGAAAGCAAGACTGATTTGGGATGCTTGGGTGGATCAGTTGGTTAAGCATCTGCCTTTGGCTCAGGTCATGATCCAGGGTCCTGGGATTGAGTCCTGCAATGGGCTCCTTGCTCAGCGGGGAGCCTGCTTCTCCCTCTGCCTGCCGCTCCCCCTGCTTGTGCTCTCTCTCTCTGACAAATAAATAAAATCTTTAAAAAAAATTTAAAAAAGACTGATTTGTATGCTAAATACATGAATGAATAAGGAAAGTTCCACCTCTCATCTAGACATTTGGATTTTATATTTCTGTATGAATCCTGATATTCAGTTTGGCTGTGTTGACTGGTATGGACATTGCCAGTATGTCTTCCTGTAGGTTTCAGTTTAAAACTATGTGTATTATCTACCCCTCCTTGAGCCACAATTTCTACTTCTTGCTACACTACAACTCTCATTACTACTTGGCTATCTGAGTTCAGTCAGTGGAAAAGTTTTTTTTTTAAGTGTTGTTTTATCCTTTAAGATAGAATTATATGAAAAAAGAGGATGACCAATATTTCTATTTTAGTTAAACACTTAAAATAAAAACTCAAAAAGGCATAGTGTTGGATTACTGCAAGGAATAATGGAGTAAGACAAGATCTTTAAGGTCAAGTAACACAATCTCTTTACTTTTGTCCTTCTTTTGTAAATAATAAAAACTAAATAATGAGTGTTTCAAATATGCAATTCTTCTCACTATCATTATTTTTATCTTTGCTGCTAGAATTAATGTCCAATTTGTTTTGAATCCAATACTTTATTTTAAAACATGACACCATATTTAGACTTTAACAAATAACAAATTATGTATGAATTTTGGCTCAAATAATGTTTTTTTTTAATTACATATCACAATGCTGTTATTTCTTCATAAAGCAAAGCAGCAGTTTAATATCTGCAAAAGATTTTCTACTTTGAGTATACACTAGTCATAATTAATGTGAGTTTATTTTCATTACTCTGAGAAAAGAACCATATTTGTCAGGTGACTTATTAAAAAATGGAACTGACAGATCACCCCAACTGTTTACAAATGAATCCTGTTTGTTGTGTGCTTAGCACCACAGTCCTCTCCTGCGCGTGAGATTCCAGAAGAGTGGAGGATCTTACAGTGGTTATCAGTCACAGGAATCTTCAGAAACTGTATTTGGTTGATGCCAATCCACATCAAAACTGACCTCCTACACAAGAGGTTCAAACTCTACATCACACCTCTCAAATCCAGAGTTTTTCCACACTGTATCAACCCATGCCAAACTGTGGGGCCTGTAAAGGGATATGGTTACCAGAAGAAAAGAGCAAAAGAGCATGCCACTGTGACCTTTGTCCTGACATCAGAGATGTTTTTCAGAAAGGGCTCTTTTTACATTTTATTTCTCAGTTCTTGACATCTTGTAATCTTTGAAAAGGCACTGCCTTCTTAGTGCGTGGATTTTTCTGTCCAGCAAAATCCTGAGGAAAGATCTGACATATCAGCAGGGAAGAAAGTTAGGTTGTTTAACACATTTGTTACTGAATGAATTGGAGGTTTTCACTGGGTGTTATCATTCAATAGGTAAGAAAATTCAACTTACAATACAGTAATATGCATCACTGAATCTGGCAGCCACAGCACGGGCCAAAACACATCCCAATTCCAATTGCAGCAACCCAAAAGTCGCAGATAACAAATCATTGCCCTCTACCTGCCCTTCTCCCTCTCTCTCTCCCTCTCTCAATATATTCTCTGTGTGTTAATTGGTCTCACATCAAATTCTAAATAGTGGGTTGTATATTCATCGAGTACGTACTATGAGTTAAGTACTATACTTGACATTAGAGATACAACATTGAATAGAAACAGAAAAAAAAAAAAAATCCTAGGCTTTATGGAGCATTCTAATAGGTGGAATATAGATAATTTAAAACAATATCAATAAAGCATATATTCTATTAGAAGGTGATAATTGCTATGAAGGATATTTAATTAAGCAAGGGTAAATGTTAGTGTTGGTGAGGAATAGAGTCATGTACAATTGCAAATATACTGCTCTGGTTAGACTTAAGAAGGTGGAATTCGAAGAAAGACTTAAAGGAGGTGAAGAAGTAAGTCTTGCAGAAATTGAAAGGAGAGCAGTCTAAGCCAGGGGTTGACAAACGTCTGAATATAATGCAGACCACCACCCCCTCAGCCCCAGCCTATTGTGTGAATCAAATTTTATCAGAACACAGTTCCATCTATTGTTACATATTACCTAATGCTTCTAGGGACAGAATTGCTACAAAGACCATATGGCCCACCAAACTAGAAACAAAATTGCTACCTGGTATTTTGTAGACAAATCTGTGCACCTTTGTCTAAGTAAAAGAAGAGCTGAAGTGAAGCCCTGAGACAGGAGTGCGCTTGGTGTGTTCCTAGTGCATTAAGAAGGCAAATTTGGGCTGGAGCAGAGGAAATAAAGCAGGAGATACAGACAATAAAGGAAAAAAAAAAGTAATAGTACTGATTAGTATTAGAACTAATATTGATACTCAGAAAAACCACATATTTTCTAGTCTAAAAAGTACTTGCCATTTATGTGCCAACAGTATCTATGTGAATACATGTGTCCAAACATTCACTGGAAAAAAAAAAAAAAGGTTATTATGTAGTTACTAGGTAATCCAATAGGTATTAGTCAATTTTCTTAGGTTATGTCATCCCCAAATTACTCAACCACAATTTAGTTAGTTTTTAATCTCCTCTTTACATATTAGGCAGCTGAGGGTCAGGCAATTTAATAATTTTATGCGAGGTCATAGGCAGGGTAAGAGGCACAGTAAGGACTGAAGCTGAAGTATCCGTTACTATATTTAAAAGTGCTGACAAATTGTATGAATGCACTCAGTTAAAATATACGTAGACACACATCTCATACATTTTAGTCTATGAAGCAACTATCATGGCTATATCATTAATCCTAAACATACTATTCAAATGAAACACCATTTTAATTTCATGACGACTTAATTCACAAAGCACCTACATATCTACAATCATATTTGATTCCCAAATATATAACTTCTTGGTTTTTGGTTGTGGTTTTCCATTTGACTTATGTTCTCAATCTGTTTAAAAATTAATCACTGTATATTTGTCACTCTGAAATCCCCTCCCCTCACACTTCACTCAGTACCACTTCTTAAGAAGGTGACTGTTTCTCATTTTACAACTAATTTGAGAAGCACATGAGAAATCTTTTCCAAGTTAACAATATATCCATTTTTTTGTGTATTGAAAATATCAATTCTTGATCATGTTGAAGACAGTTTTGCCTTAATAGCTAGAAGTTCAAAGTATAAATGGGATACTATTTCTTTTGGTAATCTCTTTTCACCTTACCTGTGAGACTAGGCACTAGTCTTTATTATTTAAATAAAACGACTATCCACTAAGACTTTGTTAAATCTGTATCACTGTCTGAAGTGGTCTCTGCCCATTCTGCTTCCTCCCTATTTTATTTTTGTAAGGGTTACCTCTAATACATCTCTTGTATATCTGAAAAAAAAAAAAAAAATGCCTGTCAAAATGGTGACCTCTTAAACTGAATGTTTAGATTCCTTGGGCATATTGTGTGTGTGTGTGTTTGTGCATGTGTAATATTTATGCTACTGGCTAGGTGTGTGAGATCATTTTATTGAATAGAAATAATGAAGTAACCAATACAACAACAATGTTGACTTATTCGTAGGTTGTCATTACCAAAAGAGAGAATTAAACTCACTTTATTTTCTTAAATAGAAAAATAAAATAAAATAAAATCTAAAAGCATGATTCAACAAAAAAATTATGTAAGTCCCATACAAGTGCACACATACATACATACACATAAATATCTTAAGATACTAAAGCCATATTATCGAAAATGTTTTGATATTAAGTATTTAAAAAGTCAAAAAAATTGATAATAAAACTGAATGGTAATAAATAATTTGAGAAGAGTTTTCTGTATACAGTATAAACTGAATTGGTTTTTACTATCAATGTTTTTATTCATGTTGTTTTACGTACTCTGGGAAGAGATGATATTTTTTAATCAATTTTCTGATTTTGTAAGCTCTAAACTGAAAACTTAGATCTACTTTTTTTTTTCCCCAGAAATCTGAGCCCGACTGACAATTCTCAAGCATGATTTAGGTTTTTGGAGAGGAGGGCTTAAACTTACTTACCTATTTCTTCTTCCTTTTATGTCTCTGTCCATCTCATACAAACACACACACACACAGAGCAATCCTAGAATGAATAATAACTGTATCTATCCCTTCAATTTTTCCCTCATTCCTTGAGTTTACATTTAATATAGGACTTACTGGATATATGAGAGCAGCCTCTAATCTGTGAAATGCAATAGAAATTTGTAATGGTACAGAATTGTCTGGTTCTAGATTTGCCACTAAATTCAAATGTATAGTATGAACATTGACCTACTAGTAGATACTGATTTCCAGTTGTGTTTTCTGTATTATAAGTCAAGAGCATGATAAAATATATCATGTGAATAAAAATGTTCTTGGTCATTTAAATTTAGAACACACTGGGTTTGACACTCCTAAGCAGATTTTTATAATTGGAAGACTTCACAGAAAAGCTATCTCATAAAGTATACTGATAAGCTTTATATATCTGTGCAGGCTTTATTTACCTGCAGAAAATCTCTGGAGGCTGGTATTCAATACTGGAATGCATCTTAGGAAAAAGATAACTATACTACTATAAAAATAAAGCCTACAGGCTGCTTGACTTAACTTTTTCATCATTATGTGAAAATCCAATTAATAACTTAATCACATACCACAAAGACTTACAAGTCTTATTCAACCAACCATTTATTTTATTTTAAACATCTCTTACAATATTTCTAAATATTTTCCTATCAAATTCCTATTTAAACTATGGTAATTACAAAGAATCATAAAATAAATAATAATTAAAATCCTTTTTTAATAAAAAGTAAGCAAAATCCCTTGAAATTGGTTACATAATACCTTGTATTTTATGACATTTTGTAGTTTAAAAAACACTACCGCACATATTCTTTTTACATCTCAAGAGAACTCTTTATAATTACATTCATTTTGCACATGAAAAACTAAGGTTCAGAGAGTGAAATTATTTTACTTTGACATTTTACAGACATCTCTTGGCATTTATCAGTTAAGGACTTATTCCTTCTCTTCTCCCCCTGCTTCTTTAAAGGTATAGAGACTGTATCAGGATCCCTTCTACTATAAATGATTTAAAAATCAAGCCAAATTATTTTAACAAAAAGGAGATGTAGTGGCCTTAAGTAACTGAGATCAGAAGTAGATATGGCTTTAGGCATTGATACTCCAAAAAGGAATGTCTAATGATGTATTAGTCAGATTCTTGAGAGAAACAGAACCAAAAAGATGTGTGAAGACCCAGGGTAGTGTTAATATTCAAGTCCAAAGGAAGTCTTCTAGCATATTCCTTCTTGCTCAGTCCTTGTTCTATTAAGGCCTTCAACTGATTGGATGAGACCCCCCCACATTGTGAATGCTCAAAATCTGATTTATGTATTTATTTACTTTTGTTTCAAGTTTTTATTTAAATTCTAGTTAAACATAGAGTGTAATATTGGTTTCAGGAGTTGAATTTAGTGATTCATCACTTACATTTACACCCAGTGCTCATCACAGGTGCCCTCCTTAATATCCATCATCAATTTGGCCCATTCCCACCCATCTCCCCTCCATCAACCCTCCATTTGTTCTCTATAATTAAGAGTCTCTTGGGACGCCTGCGTGGCTCAGTTGGTTAAGTGTCTGCCTTCAGCTCAGGTCATGATCCCAGGGTCCTCGGATCAAGTCCCACATTGGGCCCCTTGCTCAGCAAGGAGCCTGCTTCTCCCTCTGCCCGCTTCTCCCTCTGCCTGCCATTCCCCCTGCTTGTGCATGCTCTCTCTCTCTAACAAACAAATAAATAAATAAATATATATATTTTTAAAGTGTCTCTTATGGTTTGCCTCTCTTTCTTTTTTCCCTTCCCCTATGTTCATCTGTTTTGTTTCTTAAATTCCACATATGAGTGAAATCATATGGTATTTATCTTTCTCTGACTGACTTATTTCACTTAGTCCCAAACACTCTAGCACCATTCATGTTGTTGCAATTGGTAAGATTTCAATCTTTTTGATGGCTGGGTTATATTCCATTGTTTATATATACCACATCTCCTTTATTGATCAGTTGATGGACATTTGGTCTCTTTCCATAATTTGATTATTGTTAATGCTGCTATAAACATCAGAGTGTATGTGCCGCTTTGAACCAGTATTTTTGTACCCTCAAGATCTGATTTAAATGTTACTAGTTAAAAAACACTTTCACAGAAACATTCAGAATAGTGTTTAACCAATATCTGGGCACCATGGCCCAGCCAAGCTGATGCATAAAATTAACCATTGCAAAAAATGATCCCTTTTTTCCCCACATTTTTGCCTCTCTTTCTTTCTCTCCCCTTCTCTATCTCTCTGTACTTCTCTATCCTTATCTCTCTATATCTCTCTTTCCTCAATGGGTACAGGAATTCCTACCTCTCCTTACAAGTTGAAGAATTATAAGAAAATGAGTGTTTTTTTTTTGTTTTGTTTTGTTTTTTTTTTCTGGTTCTTCTACCAAATGTCTTCAGAATCTTTGGATTGACTTAGTCTAACCATTGTAACAGATAATTGTGTCTATGAGGATGCAAAGCCTTATGACACTGCATCTGGAACAGATGTCTAAATATAAACATTAGAATCTGCTGCTAGAATGAGGGAGCTACACAACAAAAGGCCTAAGCTATATTACTCCTACTTTGTTAATCATGTAAATTTTAATTTAAAATAAATGTTTTTATGTGTGAAAAGGCACCTATTCTTTTTTTTTTTTTTAATTATAAACCTTATGTCATGAAATGAGCAATGATCTTCCTGAGATATTCTCATTCAGATGGAGTAGACTAAAAAGAAGATTACAATAAGCTTCCCCAGTCATTCCTTTTTGTCACACTGATGAAAACCTTCTTTCAAAATAGGAGCAGGCCAATAAAATATTTACAGTGAATTGAGGAGACAATATTTTCTGTGTAAGAGCAAAAATTTATTTATTTATTTATTTTAAGATTTTATTTATTTATTTGACAGAGAAAGACACAGTGAGAGAGGGAACACAAACGGGGAGTGGGAGAGGGAGAAGCAGACTCCCTGCCGAGCAGGGAGCCCGATGCGGGGATCGATCCCAGGACTCCAGGATCATGACCTGAGCCGAAGGCAGTCACTTAACCAACTGAGCCACCCAAGCGCCCAAGAGCAAAAATTTAAATGAAAAGTATGTATGTCAACATTTGGAGCATGTGGACGCTTTGATATTAGTGAATTTGTATAATTTTTCCATCTGCTTCATATATCTCTTTTTGTTTAAAATACTCAATATGAAATTATTTTTGACATACTATCCATGCCCTGAAATATAGTGAAAATAAACAGGAAGCCTGGGTGGCTCAGTCAGTTAAGTGGCTGCTTTTGGCTCAGGTCATGATCTCAGGGTCCTGGGATCGAGCCCCGCATTAGGCTCCCTGCTTAGCAGGGAGTCTGCTTCTCCCTCTCCCTCTGCCCCTTCCCCTGTTTGTGCTCTCTTTCTGTCAAATAAATAAATAAATAAAATCTTAAAAACGTATAGTGAAAATAAACAGATACTAAGATAAAATTGATTTCTAATTTGTGCCAGTAAAAGTTAATTTTTGCTTAGAAAATGATCCAATCTTCTTAGGTTGAACATGGCATTTATTTCCTGATGGACACCTACATAAACATTCAAAGATATGTATAGCTCTAAGCTTGTTAAACTACTTTTTTTTCACCCTTAACATTGGTTCTTGGGACGCCTGGGTGGCTCAGTTGGTTGGGCGACTGCCTTCGGCTCAGGTCATGATCCTGGAGTCCCGGGATCGAGTCCCGCATCGGGCTCCCTGCTCAACAGGGAGTCTGCTTCTCCCTCTGACCCTCCTCCCTCTCATGCTCTCTGTCTCTCATTCTCTCTCTCAAATAAATAAATAAAATCTTTAATAAAAAAATAAAAACAAACAAACAAACAAAAAAAACACATTAGTTCTTATTTCTGCTTGGCATCTTTTCCCTGTACTTTTTAGTCGTAAGTGTTCAGAAGAACTTCAAATGGAATGCCAAATTCTCCTATTTGTCTCTGTTCTTCTTTTCAAATGCTTTTATCTAACTGCAGAATATATTCTGAAGGCTTAGATACTATTTTGTTTGTTTGTTTAACTGTTATATAAAACAATGGATGTCTTCAAGCTAGGCTCACACTTCCGATATGAGGATACATGCCTACTGCACCAACAGAATTATATATAGTGGTAAATTTTCTGTATGTACATAAAATTCATATATTCCTCTTAACAGATCTTAACATTTCTCATCAAACTTATAATAACATTCTTCAAATTTCAAAGTTATTATGGCAAGACCAGCATCTCTAAGTCTAAGAAGATGAGGAAAGTGCTAGAGTGCCACATCATAATTCCTGGATAATGTTTTGAAAGGCCATTAATATAAATGGTGTGAATTTATCTTTTAATTTGCTTGAGTTGTTCATGTATCTTTGGACAACTTCTTTGCAGTGGTATGCATGAAATACCATGTAATTTGACTGTGTTGTGTGATAAACCTTTAGGATGAAATATAGATTTAAAACGACAATTCATTCTATAATGGGTGAACCAAGTAATGTAAGAATGAATCCATAGTGACCATTTAAAATGGAATTCAAGAAAAAGAACACTTTATTTGCTTCATAAAAACCTGTGAGGCATTGCTATTGAATAACGTAAGCAGAATGCAGCCATATAAGTCTTCTTAATTTACATCTAGGGCTCCATTATGCATATTTGATAGCACTCTGCAGAACTTTAATTTACAGACTTCTGGAACTTTACCAATTCCAAAGGAAGTGCTAAACATGACTGTTGGAACATTTAACTGAAGTAAGTCACTGAAGATTTCCTTAATGAGTGCAGAATTATCAGTTATTTGCATTCCTTGTAGATTTAAAGCAAAGGGCCTATTAACATGATAATGGCAAATGTTTTTTAAATGCAAGTATTTCTCAAGCCATTCACTGACATGCACAACTCAGAATATAAATTTTCAAGTATTTATAGGAGTTGAGTTACCATTTGTTCGCCTCATCTAAATAGGTGACGTGATACAAATGATCACATACTAAATTATGTGCCAATAAATCAGCTTAAAAGAACCATCTGATATTATCTCGAGACTAGATCTTGAGTGTGAATTGATCTGACCACTTATCATGTAAATCATTGGTTATACTATACAAAATAAAATGGTAATAATTCCTATGAAATTGTTTTCAATGAATCAAACCATTCCAACCTTCGATAGCCAATTATAACTGTTTTTCATCTTTTTAGGAAGCTTCTGGTTCAAGAAGTCTGGCACTGAGTATGTGCATTACACTTTTATAAAATGTAAGTGTTAGCTATTCATTCTTTTCTTAACACTAACTAAATTACGATTCATAAATGGGAGAGAAGTGTGCTGAGATGAAAATTATAAAACTGACATTTGTTGAAAGAGAAACATTTATCTATGGTTATCTTGCCTTGGCTTCATCTTTCCTTCTAACAGCCTAAATAATCTGCCTACCCTTGTGTTTAGTAGAATGATGAGTTTAATCTTAAACCACACAAAATTGGGTAATTGATTTCCATTATAAGGTATACAATACATATGCTACAGTAAAACAGCACTGCTAAGTAAACCTTTGAAATTAGGATGCATTAGGTGTTACCATGCTCTATAAGGAATTAGCCAGAATCCTGGGCCTTGCCAAGTATAAAGCTTTAATTTCATCATACAGATGTATTTTTCACTTATTTAAAAATGTGGATAATATATGAGTCTCCTGATTCTGAGGCATTGCCATATCTTCTCTATAGAGCACCGTCTTCACTAAAAGGACAACAGCCAGCATCACATTTGGTTGTATCTCCCCAAGGAGACTGTGAGAGCAAATTAACAGACTCTTATTTCTCCTTCTCTGTCAATAAGGCAAAACTTGCCTGGGAAGCCTTTTTGGTTTGTTTGTTTTTCCATTCAATTTTTTAAAAGATTATTTATTTGAGAGAGAGAGGGAGCTCAAGCAGGAGGGACAGAGGGACAGGAAGAGAGAATCTCAAGCAGACTCTGCAATAAGCACAGAGCCCAACATGGGACTTGATCTCATGACCCTGAAATCAAGACCTAGCCGAAACCAAGAGTGGACGCTAACCAACTGAGCCACCCAGGAGCCCTTTCTTTTCAATCTTTTGTCTTGGGCTCCATTTTTAAAATCCAAAATTCCTGCTTGACTTCTCCCAGATGGATAACTCATTAGTAATTCAGTATCAACATCTCTGAAGGGAACTTAATCATAAGTGGTACTTCCTAGGAGAAAATGTGCCTTCACCCAGTAAGCTTTTGCAAATGAAGGAATAAGACTGAGAACTTGACTCTACACTCTAAATTATTACATACAATGGAAAAGAATAGAGATAGATGAAAACCCCACTTTGTAATGTGAGTGACTGTGTTAGAATGTATTGTAGTATATATAGGTAGTTCATGTACTATACAGAATAACATTTAAGTATGCAGTTATACAATTATATGCATGTATGTGTCATTGTGGATGGTGTTGCTCAACAAATAAAGAAGAGGAGAGGCATCTATACGCATACTGACATACCTCACTTATCCAAAGACTCCCACTGGGAAGCAGTTTCTCTCATGGTTAATTTAGATACCTTATTTCCCTGGTAGGCAAATCTCAATTATGGACAGTAAGATGTTAGGTTACCAAAGTATGATATTGCTCATGTGTGATATAGCTAAATCAATGTGTACCATTTCCATTCTCACCAAGAAAAATTCCAATTTTAATATGATTTCCCATAAAGCCTGTTGGTAGAATGAAAGTGATGGTAAAACTGATCTGATTCTAAGAATTATTTTTCTCCCTATAAAAATCGAATTGACATTGTGACATTATTTACCCTTTCCTTATAAGATTTGTTATTATGAATTAGATTTCTTAAATTTGATTATTTTGGAGAGACAGATAATATCACGTTTATGTGCCTTAAAGATTGAAGGTTAAAACTAGACTTGGCAAGGGGGCGCCTGGGTGGCTCAGTTGGTTAAGCGACTGCCTTCGGCTCAGGTCATGATCCTGGAGTCCCAGGATGGAGTCCCACATCGGGCTCCCTGCTCGGCAGGGAGTCTGCTTCTCCCTCTGATCCTCTCATGCTCCATCTCATTCTCTGTCTCAAATAAATAAATAAAATCTTAAAAAAAAAAAAAAAAACTAGACTTGGCAAAATCATACAGATTAAAGCCATCTGGTGAGGATCACTTTGGGCAACCTGCCAGTATCCCCCTGGTAATGTGTGTCTCATAATTATGTTGCAGAATATTCCATTTTGAATTGTATTCTCCAAAGCATAATAACATATCCCTTGTCCTGTTTTGCAAATATCAGTTGAATTTGTTGCATTACTTCAATAAAACGCTTCTAATAAACCCTTCTAATGAAACATATTAATTGGGTTCAAATCTTGTTCTAGCGGGAGGATTCGGGCAAAATATTTGGCTATTCTTTCCCTCAGTTTTTTCACTTGTATAATGGATAATAATGGTACATTCCTCTTGGAGTTTTATGAGGATCAATTGGCTGAATGTTTGTAAGACAAGTCCTGAAATGTAGTAAACTCTTACAAGCTTTTGTTAATGTAATTAACCATCCTTGGACCATTTTCTACACATTAAAATAGACTGGGAAATTCTGTCAATTCTGTCATTATAATGCCACTCAAATCCATTCTTGCTTCTTGAAATTTATCCCTACTGCCTTGATTCCTTTCTTTCAACTCACATGTAAACTATTTTAATACTTTTCACAGTTCTCAGCCTGCATAAAATATTTTCCCATTCTGATTCCATAATGCCTCTATGGTTAACTTCTTAATACCTGTGTCTGATCATTACACACCCTCTATCCGTATTTAACAGTTACTGAGTATTGCTTATAGAGTGAATTCAAACTCTGCAGTAAGACATTCTAGGCCATCCACAATCTGTTCCTAATCTCACTCTTCAGCCTCATTTCACATTATGTCTTTCAGAATTACTGCAGTCTAATTATATTCTTCTGCTGGTCCCCAAATTGCCAACCAAGTTTTCAGGTGGGAATAATTGTGCTGTTGTTTAGAGCCTGAATACTGAAATCAGATTTCCTTAGGTTCAGTCCCTAGTGCTCATCACTGTTTTGGTGGCGACATTTGGTAAATAATTTAATCTCTTCATATTTCAACTTCCTAACTTTCAAATTCCTAGGAAAATAAGACCAACCTTACAGAATTAAATGAGGTAATACATGGCTTTTAACACTGTGTTTGACACTCATTATGTGATTGGTAAAAGTACCTGTCATTTTTAGTTGCCTTTGTTTTTTCCTTCAGCCCAAAACACTTCTACCATTTTCTAAAACAACTTTTCCATTATATAAAAACCGAATTACATGCCAGTAATACACAGAATATGTCCTGTTCCTCCCAAGCCAGCACAATGCATTTTTGTTACAGAAGCCACATATCATATTAATTTTACTTATATTTAGAATTCAGAATTGTTGATATGTCTTTTTTTCTCATGCTGGACACTGAGTTCATGAAAGGAAGAGACAATGTCTTCTTAATGTTTCTATCCCCTCCAGCCCATACCATCAAAACTCCTCCCCAGGTCTTATAAAGAAGACTATTCCTTACTTGAACCAAATTGAGGTAGGAAGACAAGGTGGGCCTTCACATCTCATATTCTGATGCATTTTCTACTTCAAGTTCAACCCGCTGCTCTTCCTACATGGTTATGAACTCTGTGACTTTAGGGAAATTTCTTATCTCATCTAAGACTCAGTTTCTTTATCTGTATTATGCTCATAATGAGTATAGCTATTTTCAAAAGCTGTTATGAAGATTAAACAAGTTGATTCATGCAGCACAGTAATTGTCCATGTAGTAAGTGCTCAGCCATGCTTATGGATTGCACTATCACTATTATTTTCGGGAGAATTATTATTTCGGATGAAAAAGAAGTGAAGGTAGAAATAGTAATTTCTTATTTCTGTGTGTAGGATAGGAAGAAAAATATGTGATTTATGACTCTATCACCATAATTGCAAAGTGGACACAGGGGAAGATGTTGGCAAAATTTTCTGAGATTTGTCAACACAACATATGAGTGCCAAAAATGTCAAGTGCAAATGTGTTTTCTTCGGGACAACCTAGAAAAAAGCAATATCCCCTATTATTTATTCTTAGTTAAATCATAAACCCTTTCCAGAAAACAAGTAAAATAAAACTAATTAAAAAATCCTTGAGGTGCTCTGGTGGCTCATTCAGTTAAGCATCTGCCTTCGGCTCAGGTCGTGATCTCAGGGTCCTGGGATAGAGCTCCCCCCCAGGGCTCCCTACTCAGCAGGGAGTCTGCTACTCCTATTCCCTCTGCCCCTCCCCCTATTGCACTCTCTAATAAATAAATAAAATCTTTAAATAAAAATCCTATAATAAAATATCATATGCCTGCAATTACAGTACATGGGTAGGATGGTATGTCATTCCCATTGCTATTTCTATTAAATTATTTTGTGATTTGTATTATTTTTTTTAAAGATTTTATTTATTTATTTGAGAGAGAGAATGAGAGAGAGCACATGAGAGGGGTTAGGGTCAGAGGGAGAAGCAGACTCCCTGCCGAGCAGTGAGCCCTATGCGGTACTTGATCCTAGGACTCCAGGATCATGACCTGAGCCGAAGGCAGTCGCTTAACCAACTGAGCCACCCACGCGCCCTTGTGATTTGTATTATTGGCCATTGAAATTCAGTTTTAGAATTATCTCTTGATATTTTAACATTAGAACATTCTTCATAATGATTTAGGTAGAGAATAGATATCTGACTCAAGAGTCAAACTTCATTAATTTCTCCAAAGACCATTTCTGTGATGAGTCCATTTTTTCCCTCTTCTGTAAGCTTTAGAACAACTCATATCTATGCATTTTAGGGAAAAAAAAAACTATTTTGTTGATTTTTGATTTTGTTTTCTCTTTCCCTGCTACATGTTAAAATGATTAGCATAGATTTTTAAAGTGAGATCTAAAGTTTACATGGTGTACTTGGTAAAAATGCAGATATTTGGTTCCATCCCAGACCTGCTAATCCACATTTCTGGGAGTGAAATCTGAATTTTATCAGAATCCCCAGAATGACTTTTATGCATATTAAAATGTAAGAACCAATGAATTAGATTGCTGCTATTTAGAAATAACATATATTTATGGATATTTCTCAATTTTTAAACAGATTTTTATATGAGAACACAAATACATTTGAAAGTTATCTCCCTTATCATTTGCTATGGGCATCACAGTTCTTAGAATTTTTGTATTATGCTATTTCTGAGGCCAGTTTGTGTTAACAACCAATTCTGTACTATTTGATTCCATAAAGTATTGTCCAATTTTATACTGAATTCACAATGCTGCCTCAGCATTTTGAACTATTCTACAAGGCAATTACAGATTTCCCTGCTTGTGGAATGTCCTTTAAAAGCTAAAGCATTTCACTATAATCAGAGGTTTCTGTTACAAGTACCTTTGTAAATGCACTCAATTCCCTTGTAAGTCTGGCCTTTTACTTTATCTGATACACGTAACAGGCAATGCATTTTACTCATCCATAACAACAGCAATAAAGAGTTCATTTGTTGACCTTTCTTTTGCTTTATTTTTAAATCCTTTTTTTTTTTTTCTTTTTTTGAGGGCTTGGGATCTGACTTTTTTGTCTTAAGGCATGACTCAATTCTCCATTATAATTTCCAAATAAACAATAAGGTCAGAGGCTTATCTAATACCTTAACAAGTACTACTTGCTTGTCTAGTCAGATTCAATAGGTTGAAAATTTAATTATTGTTTAGTGAATCAGGTCAATGGAAGCAGTCAATTTCTTACCAAATTTTGTAACACAAACAAAACACCATACCTAGTCCCAACAGATCTGGTGTGTTTTGTAGTTCTAGGAATTCGATTTTAAAAGAGTGCATTTTACTTATTTGTTTATTTTGCCAAATTATATATCCTGGCATTCAACTCATAACAGTCTACATAAATGTTCCTTATTCCTTTTTACGGCCTTATCATTGTGTGCATGCACTAAAGTTCATTCAAACAGTCCTATATGATGATCTCTGGAGTGAAATATTTATTTCCAATAAGTGAAATATTTTTTTTAATTTAAATTCAATTAGCCAACATAAAGTACATCATTAGTTTCATATGTAGTGTTCAATAATTCATCAGTTGTGTATAATACCCAATGCTCATCACATCACATGCCCTCCTTAAATGAAATATTAAAAAAAATAGTGGATTTTAAAATTTCATCTTATTATTGGTTAAGTCTTCTTATTCGGGAATGCAGACTGAAGTAAAGAATAAAACCCAGCCTGGGTGGCTCAGTCGTTAAGCGTCTGCCTTCAGCTCAGGTCATGATCCCAGGGTCCTGGGATCGAGCCCCGCATCGGGCTCCCTGCTCCGCGGGAAGCCTGCTTCTCCCTCTCCCACTCCCGCTGCTTGTGTTCCCTCTCTCTCTGTCAAATAAATAAAATCTTTAAAAAAAAAAAAGAATAAAACCCAGGTTTAAATATTTTTCTTTTCCACAAACTATTATTCAAATAAATATATATACTATTCCAATGATATATACAACCACACATAATACATGTAAATGCATATATATATATATATATATTCTTTTTTCACTTTGATTTTTTTGTCTATACCTAATTGAATAATTACCAAGTTAACATCAAAATTAGCCAGTTTTATCTGATTAGTCTTTATGTTGGTACAATGAAATCCTCAAATATAAGAACATTGAATATTATTATCTAAATTCAGAAAAATACAGTTGATATTAAAATTGAAATTCATGGTTTATAACTCCCATGAGAAAAAGAAGGGAATCGATATGGATTTGGTCTTGTTTCTCCACAGCTGGAACCCAAATATTAGGACCACTGATCCTTTCTTAGACAATAAAAATAAGAACGAACAATAATCCATGAGAGAAAAGAAAGACAAAGACGACAAAAATATTCAGTGAAGGAATGGATGGGGGTATAGTTTTCCCTTTACCCATACACTATTAGTTTGTTAGCACATGTACTGTCAACAATGCTTTTGAGAATATATTCTTGGTCTACACTTATTAAGATCCAGAAGTGGCAAAGAAACTTGTTAGGGCTTTGTGCAACTTGGCAAGTTGAAAATCAATGCAATGAGGATACCTACTAAGGAGATACATCTTGCTCCAGAGAATCTGCAGAGCATATGCAGAGGGTATAATAAATGAGGAGACTAGAAGTGGACATTAATAGGGAATCCAATCAGAGGCAAAAGTAATGACTAGCAAAAAGTGGTATATACATTGAGTCAATGGATATTCACCTCCACTATCTTTAAACCTTTTTGGGGAGCCCGTATTCCTGGGTGGGTACAGAGGAGGGTAGAGGAGTCAAGGCTGACTGTGTAATTTTAACTGATGGATGTTACTGTTTGTTTGTTTGTTTTCAAATTTTTAAATTCTAGTTAGTTAACAGATAGTTGGTGGATGCTTTTCATAGACTCCTGGTTTTCCAGCCATAATTGTGCTATTCATAGTTTAGTAGTGAAAATATTTGTGATACTGCCTTCAATCTAAATTTAGATGAAATCGAAAAAAACATAGATTTTCTGTTTTGTTTTGATTCATTTTTTTTTCTGTGGTTCATTCACAAGACCTTTTGCTAAATAACCAAGAATGCTTCAAAGAAGCAAGAACGTATACAAAGGCTTCCAAAGTCAGATTCTATTGATCCATAGCTGTTTTCACTCTTCCCCAAGGAAAGTTAGCTGTAATTAGAAACTAGCAGTAATTAGTTAGATGTAATTAGAAAGTATCAGTTTTTGTGATTGCTTATTTAAAAAATAGAGACTTTAAAATGCCTGCAATTTAAGAAATACAACTCTCAAGCAAAGATGGTTTTCACTATATTCTAAAATATTGACAGTATTAACTATCTGAATATTTGTCAGAATCCTCTCAGAATTCATTTTTTCCTGGTAATCAAGTGTATATAAAGCAAATGGTTTGTTATTTAAAATATTTGATATGCTATTCTTAATTTAGGAATTTCTATGTGGTTTTTAAATATAATATAGTATGTAAATACTGAATTCTTGAATTTTCCAGTGAGTAATCATTTCCATGTTCCCTTAAACATGCTCTTTCTATCTCTTTAACAGTCATCCAGAGACATTCAAGGCTATTTTCTTAATCAATTTTAAAAATTTTATAGGCATTACATCAAAATAAAAGTTCAAACAATAACTTTGCTTTGACAAATGATGTGTTACATTTTGCTTTTTTTTTCAAGGTCATCAGGGTGGTTTATAAAATTCAAACCTTTTAACAAACATAAACACATGTAAAACATGCTTGTTCAAATGCAAATGCATATGCAAATTAGCAACAAATTAAGGATAGGAAAAAATTATGATGAAATCTGGGAAGAGGTTGGAACCTCAAAATGAGGAACTGTATGCTCAGAGGATTAGTGCAGTCAATGCTCAGATCTGTGCATCATGTCCAGAAAGGAAAATGAGAGAAAGTAAATCCAAGGCTTGTGTCTGCATATCAGCTCCTACAAGAGAGGCAGGTCAGAAACTGTTCAATATCTACTTGCACAAGATGAAAGCATGTAGATATGACCCAACATATTGGGGATTTGTTTTAAATTATCCATTAAATGCATATGTACATGATAAAGACCATCCATATCTGCTCTCATTTCCCAAATTCACATATTTGGCACTTTTGGGACAACAAGGTCTAGGACACTGGAACATAAAATAATATTTTTATCATAATTTGGTAAGTACACGAATCATTTGAAAACAATCAGAAATAGAAAAAAAATTTCTTTGTATGTGTGTCAGCTAGACTGTGTAGCTAGGACTAAACAATCAACTCAATCCATGCCTTAATTCATACCCGCTGCCATATTTACGTGCAGGTATGTAAGTGTGTATGTATACAGTCAATCAACAGTCACCGCAACACTGCCGTTCAAGGTGCCCTTCCAGAGCAGCAGTCCTTCATGGATGGCTCAGCAACTCAGCCTGTTTTACTCTTACAGATTATCCATGTCAACATGAGCACTTCTATGCCATCGGAGTAGGGGATGAGACAAAGGAATTCCTTCCTTCCTTCCTTCCTTCCTTCCTTCCTTCCTTCCTTCCTTCCTTCCTTCCTT
>NW_023270323.1:52690963-52691114 GCF_011800145.1 Mirounga leonina | reverse complement strand
CTTCCTTCCTTCCTTCCTTCCTTCCTTCCTTCCTTCCTTCCTTCCTTTTTCTTTTTCTTTTTCTTTCTTTTTCTTTTTCTTTCTTTCTTTTCTTTTTTCTTTTTTTTCTTTCTTTCTTTCTTTCTTTCTTTCTTTCTTTCTTTCTTTCTTT
>NW_023270323.1:52572000-52690953 GCF_011800145.1 Mirounga leonina | reverse complement strand
TTTCTTTCTTTCTTTCTTTCTTTCTTTCTTTCTTTCTTTCTTTCTTTCTTTCTTCTTTCTCTCTCTGTATTATTTATTTCTTTGTTTGTAATTATAATTTTAAATATATGGGAAAGAATACTGGAAATAATTTTCCTATTAAATATAACTAAGCATAATTTTCTTTATGGTCTTGAAACTTAAAATAGTTCTACTCATCACTGTTGACAAGGTTCATCTAACAAATTCCATAGTTTAAACATTTATTATGATTTACAAAACTTAAAAAAAGTATCTATTGAAGTGTAGTCTCAACAAATAAACAATTGGCTAGAATTACATCATTTATGCACCATAGAAAGCTTTCCATATTAAGCCAAAAATATTAGTTTACTGTCTCTCAATTGCCTGTCAGTGAAATAACTAAAATATGAGAGCGTTAAAGGTCTTTTTAAACTCCAGAACTAACATTCACATTGCTTATGATATGTCCTTTGGACAAGAATTTCTCCTCTTATAGGTGATATTTCATGTTTAAATTACTTTTTTTCAACAAACATTTATTGACCATTGACTATGAGCAGAAGCTAAAATAAATATTTTAATAAATGGGTAGAACAACATTCCATGGCATTAGACTCTGGAGATTTATGATGGATCAGTTAATAATATTGAAATTTTAGAAATCATTATAGTCTAACGATTGTGTCATTTTCTCTTTTAGCAATTTCCCAGTAGCTTATACTGTGGTGCCTCAAAACTCATTAATAAGTTGCAGGCTGTTGGGCGCCTGGGTGGCTCAGTCGTTAAGCGTCTGCCTTCGGCTCAGGTCATGATCCCAGGGTCCTGGGATCGAGCCCAGCATCCGGCTCCCTGCTCCGCAGGAAGCCTGCTTCTCCCTCTCCCACTCCCCCTGCTTGTGTTCCCTCTCTCGCTGTGTCTCTCTCTGTCAAATAAATAAATAAAATCTTTAAAAATAAATAAATAAATAAGTTGCAGGCTGTCAAAAGCCATTTGGTAGCAAAGAGATACACAGATTATTAGAAATAATATTATTCTTTAAGGGAAAGTGCCAGGAAAAAAAAATAGGGTGGAACCACTTTTGAGATACCTCAATGATATGGGCCTCTTGACCAGGGTGAACTCTACAATGAGCCACTTGATTTTTTCTACTGAGATTATATGCTCTCCCTTTTTCAACAGCAGTTTTTTACAGAAAACGACAGGAAATAATGAGTTTATGTGATTTCTTTTACCTCTAAAGATCTTTCTCCTGTATTTATTTGAATTGTTCTTTTTATTTTTAAAATTTTTATTATGGTAAATATATATATCATAAATGTGCCATTTTAAATGTTCTAACACACACAATTCAGTCACATTAATTACATTCACAATGTCATGCAATCATCACTACAATCTATTTAAAACTTTTCTATCATCCTAAAGGGAAGTTTTGTAACCATTATAATTCCCCATTCTCCCTTCACCCCAGCCCCGGCATTCTTCAACCAACTGTCTGTCTCTATGAACTTGCTTATGATAGGTTTTTCGTGTAAGCAGAATCATACAATATTTTTCTTTCAGTGTATGGCTCATGTCACTTAACATATTGTTTTCAAGGGTTATCCATTTCGCAGGAAGTGTCAAAACTACATTACTTCTCAAAACTGAGTATTATTTCATTGTACATATATACTACATGCTTTGTTTAATCATCTGTTGGTAGACACCTCGTTGCTTCCACCTTTTTTTTTTTAAGATTTTATTTATTTATTTGACAGAGAGAGACACAGTGAGAGAGGGAACACAAGCAGGGGGAGTGGGAGAGGGAGAAGCAGGCTTCCCGCGGAGCAGGGAGCCCGATGCGGGGCTTGATCCCAGGACCCCGGGATCATGATCTGAGCTGAAGGCAGACGCTTAACGACTGAGCCACCCAGGTGCCCCTTCCACCTTTTGACTATGATGAATAACTGGAATACAACTAGTCCCTCTGTCTATTTCTTTTGGGTATATATTTAGGAGTGGAATTGTTGGGTCATATGGTAATTCTGTGTTTAACTTTTTGAGGACCATCAAACTGTTTTCCACAGAGGCTGCACCTCTGTGGTTTTTATATTCCCACCAGTAATACATGAGAGTTTCACATTTCCCATGTCCTTGCCAACACCTTTTTTTTTTTAAATCTAAAAATGTACTATATATTATAACCATCCTGATGAATATGAAGTGGTATCTGTAGTTTTGATTTTCATTTCCCTAGTGGTTAGTGACATTATATATCTTTTCTTGTCCTCACTAGCCATATATATATATTCTCTGGAGAAATGTCTGTTCAAATTCTTTGCTCATTTTTTAAAACTGGATTGTTTGTTTTTTGTTGTTGAGTCATAGGAGTTCTTTATATACTTGGTATATTGAACACTTGTCAAATGTACGTTTTGCAAATATTTTCTTCCATTTTATAGATTTATTTTCCATTCTCAATTTTCTTTGATTCACAAAAGTTTTTGTTGTTTAAAAGACCAATTTTTTGGTTTGTTTTTATTCATGCTTTAGGGGTCATGTCTAAGAATCTCCAGTTCCAAGGTCATAAAACTTACCCCTATGTTTTCTTCTAAAAGTTTATTATTTTAGCTATTTAAACTAGGCCATTGTTGTATTTTAAGTTAAATTTGCACATGGTGTGAGTTAGAGGCTTAACTTGATTCTTTTGCATGAGACAATACATGTGTTGCAGGGATTTTTCTTTCTCCATTAAATAGATGTGGCACCCCTATTAACAATCAATTGGCCATAGATGTCTGAATTTATTTCTGGATCCTAATCAGTTTTACTGGCTTATATATCTGTTCTTATGTCAGTTCCACACTGTTTTGATTACTGTAGTTTTGTGGTTACTTTTAAAAACAAGAATATGAGTCCTCCAACTTTGTTCTTCTTTTTCAAGATTGTTTTAACTATCTAAGACTCCATGTAATTCCTTATGAATTTGAGGATTGGCTTTTCTATTTCCTCTACTACTTTTTAACCATTTGCATTCTTAAAAATTAATTGTTAGCAAACCTTCCAGATAAGCAAAATTAGGTCAGAATTTTCTATATTTTAAAGAGCAATCAATACTCAGGTCCTAGCATTTAGACCCCTACCTTTTTCACCTTACTACAGCAATCTTTTTTTTTTTTTTTCCTTGTGTTAGGCTAATATTTTTCAAATGGCCTTGTTTACTCTTTCTTTTTTTTAATGTTTATTTATTTATTTTAGAGAGAGAGCACACATGCACATGAGGCGGGGAAGGGCAGAGGGAAAGGAAGAGAAGCAGAATCCCCACTGAGTGCAGAGCCTGACACAGGGCTCCATCTCAGGACCCTGAGATCATGACATGAGATTATGACCTGAGCTGAAATCAAGAGTTGTACACTAACTGACTGAGTGACCCAGGTGCCCCTTGTTTACTCTTTCTTTTTTTTTAAAGATTTTATTTATTTATTTATTTTTATTTATTTATTTATTTATTTATTTATTTATTTATTTATTTATTTGAGAGAGAGCAAGAGCACACGCATGAGAGAGCACAAGTGGTGGAGAGGGAGAAGCAGGCTGCCCATAGATCAGGGAGCCTGATGCTGGGCTTGATTCCAGGACTCTGGGATCCTGATCTGAGCTGAAGCCAGTTGCCTAACTGACTGAAACACCCAGGCACCCCATATACCCCCTTTCAACCAATGCTCTTTGCAGATTCTGAGATAATTAGGCATATATAGAATACAGTTGGTGGTGCGTCACTGTGATATCATTTCCTTTACAATCGTCTAGGAGGTGATTAACAAAGAATATGGTGCATAGGGGCACCTAGGTGGCTCAGTCAGTCAAACATCTGCCTTTGGCTCAGGTCATGATCCTGGGATCCTGGGATCTAGCCCCGGTTAGGGCTCCCTGCTCAGTGGAGAGTCTGCTTCTCCCTCTCCCTCTGCCTGCCTCTCTGCCTACTTGTGCTCTCTCTCTCTGTGCTATCTTTATCTCTCAAATACATAAATAACATCTTTTTTAAAAAAAGAGAATATGCTGCACAATTCTTTTTGCCCTTCCATTTTACTCTTCTCCTGCTATTATGACTTTTATTTAATGTCACGGTAAGCAAAATTATAAGGATGATTTAAAGACTGGTATATATTCAGATGTTCATGATAAATGATCAACAGTAAGCTTTTACACTTACTGATACTAAATGTGTCTGCTATATGGTACAGTTCAAAAAAATACCTAATAAATGAGTAAAAACTAAAACAAACAGACAAAAACTGTAAGTCAGGTGTCTATATATGATCAGGAGCATCACAGACACTGAGTTATTAAAAAGGTGTTTATCAAGGCACCTGGATGGCTCAGTTGATTAAGTTAATGACTCTTGATTTCAGCTCAGGTCATGATCTCAGGGTTGTGGGATTGAGTCCTGTGTCTGGTTCCTTGATCAGTGGGGAGTCTGATGGAGATTCTCTCCCTCTCTCTGCCCCTCTTCCCCAACTCGTGCACTCTCTCTCTCTCTAAAATAAATAAATCTTTAAAATAAAAAGGTGTTTATTTTAATAAATTAATTAGATGTTAATCTATTTTAAATAAGTCATTATTTTATTTAAATGCATTTTATATTTATAGCTTGTATAGTATATAAATTATATTATAAAGTATTAATTTTAATAAATTTAATTAAATTCTTCAATAAATTATTTAATTAGTAAATTTAATAAATTAAAAATAGATTATTATAACATTTAATAATCTATGTCGTTATTTAACTCCCCACAAAAAAGGGAAATATCAGCACTCTCTCCCAGAAACCATTATTAAATTAAAATCTCAGAGTAGATTTATCTAAAGTTCTCAGTTCAGTCAGAATATATTTTCTTGCCTTCAAAGTGCTTGAGCTTTCCAATCTATTCATTGTCAGTACAGGTTATCATAGCACTTTACCATGCACTGCTTTACTAAACTATGAAATTCAGAAGATCAGAAATCAGGACAATATGAGTTAAATCCTAATACATGTTTCAGTTACTAAGTTGTCCTTCAAAAGTTAAAACTAATACCACACATTGACAGTTTTGTGACAAAAGTACTATATTTCATATTCTTTTTTTTTGTCTGTTGCCCTAATAATATATAGGTTA
Organism: Mirounga leonina; assembly: GCF_011800145.1. Taxonomy (NCBI): domain Eukaryota; kingdom Metazoa; phylum Chordata; class Mammalia; order Carnivora; family Phocidae; genus Mirounga; species Mirounga leonina. Next base: position 52,685,806 of record NW_023270323.1, on the reverse strand, counting down.
AAATAAAATAAGTAAACATTTCTTTCTTTTAGCCAGATTTATATCTTTTAGTGAACAGGAGCATTCAGAATTCTACCTAGCTGCAATCAGGAGAAAAATTGAAAGAAGAAGAAGACGACAGAGGTGTTCAGAGGCAGAAATAATGCTTTTAAACTTGATTTTAATGAAACATTATATTTAGCAGCTATTAACTGGGGATATCTGTTCTTCACAATAATATAGTAAATAAGTGATCCTCTGACCATAGTACTGAAATGTCTGAACTTTGAAAGTCTTGCACGAAGATAAACACATCTACTATGATACCTGGTTTGCCCCATCTTGCTTTCTGAGGGGATAGTCTTTTCTTTACATCTGTAGTGACTACATTTTTCTATGAAGCATGAAATGTAATTATACTGAGATTAGAGAGCATTACCTACAAGTGTTATAATTGCCCATGAATTTAGCAATTTTCTACTAAAAATTACCTACAGTGTTTAATACATTTTTTATTCATCTTACTGAACTGGAAAGAGTTAAGATTTGTAGTTTAGAATAAATGATTAAAAAGGAATTTTTCAAGTCTCATCCTTATCACTCTATAGTTTTACTTCTTTACTAAAGAAAATTAACTGTTAGATGCCATGTTTAATTGTTTCAATTTGTATTCATTAATACAAATTTGTTTGAAATCCCTAGCTGAAGCTTTGCTAAAATGTCATCTGTCTTAATGAATATGTATAACATAAAGTGCAGAATAAATTTGAGAGATTTTTTTTTTCAAAGTACTCTGGGCTTATTTAGAATTGAATGCTCTTTTGCAGTTGACTACATTGTCAAAACCACAATGTGCATGGTGTCAAACTGTCTATTTTAGTGGATAAATCCAGAGGGTGAATGATTGTTGTGGAGAACAAACACAATGAAAGTTTCATGTAACAGAAAGAAATTTAGAGTTTGGTTGTCAGTTGTCCCTACACTCCTCACAATGGAATATTTTACTGTATATATTAGAAACCTAATAGCAACTTGCTTTTACAGGGACCCAATTACTTCAATATCCATTTGAAGGAGAGTGGAAAGAAATTATCTTCCTTCTCACTGCCTCTACTTAATTGCAGGCCATTATCACTTGCTAACTGGGCCATGGCAATCACTTGTTAACACTCCCTTTCTTGAGGTTATCTCCATCCTGTCTATACTTCCCAACACCTCCAGAGAGGTAAAATATACCTTTGCTCATGTGACATTCATCATTAAAATGCATCAATTAGAAATTGGTTCCTGAGGTCCTCTTTACCATGGCAGAGAGTCAGGGAGAAAGAATCTCCCTGAAGCAAATAAAGACTGGAAGTAGTTAGGATTAATTAGAAAGGAAGCATCCAAGGTACTCTGGAGACTGGAGTCATATAATCTAGGGGAGGGCTGAGCTACACAAATCAGAATAATGAATTTAACTAATACATATACAATAAACACTTGCCTTTCTTTCCCCACTGAAGTCTGAGATCAATGTTCATGTCTAGTAGGCTACAAAACAGATTATTCTTTTTTGAGAAATTTAGGAGCACAGAAATTTAGTTTTTCTGATAGTTGGAGCTTTCCCCCCAAAACTCACACAGCAAATGAGCCACTATATTGAGATTAGCCAGTTTACAAATTTCCCACCTTATAGAGATTATAATTAGCATTTTGTGTGTGTGTGTGTTCAACACTTAATTATGAGTTACAGCATAGGTTCACTTAATATATAAAGAACATATCCAGGTGCCTGGGTGGCTCAGTCGGTTGAGCGACTGCCTTCGGCTCAGGTCACAATCCTGGAGTCCCGGGATCGAGTCCCGCATCGGGCTCCCTCCTCTGCAGGGAGTCTGCTTCTCCCTCTGACCCTCCTCCCTCTCATGCTCTCTGCCTCTCATTCTCTCTCTCTCAAATAAATAAATAAAATCTTTAATAAAATATATATATATATAAAGAACATACCCAACATAAAAAAACAAAACAATAAAACAAACTTATAGGAAAAATGATGATTCAGGAAAAATCATTTTTTTAACTTTTTATTTCAATTCCAGTCAGTTAATATAGAGTGTAATATTAGTTTCAGCTGCATAATACAATAACTACACTTCCATACATCACTTCTGTGCTCATCACAAGGGCACCCCTTAATCCCCATCACCTATTTAACACATCTCCTCACCCACCTCCCTTCTGGTAACCAGCAGTTTGTTCTCTACAGTTATGAGTCTGTTTCTTGGTTTGCCTCTTTCTCTCTGTCTTTTTTTCTCTTTGCTTGTTTTATTTCTTAAATTCCACATATGAGGGAAATCATATGGCATTTGTCTTTCTCAGACTGGCTTATATCACTTACTATAATATTCACTTACCATAATATTCTCTAGCTCCATCCATGTTGTTGCAAATGGCAAGATTTCATTCTTTTTTATGGAATATATATATATATATGAAAAGAAGTTGCTGTGGTCGATGTCAAAGAAGTTACTGCCTGTGTTCTAAGATTTTTGTGGTTTCAGGTCTCGCATTTAGGTCTTTAATTCATTTTGAATTTGTTTTTGTGTATGTTGCAAGAAAATGGTCCAGTTTCATTCTTTTGCATGTTGCTGTCCACTTTTCCCAAAACTATTTGTTGAAGAGACATTCTAGGGAAAAGAAAAGTTTTAAAACAGATATATCATGCATATCTTCAGAATCCTTGGAGTTAAGTGAAGCTATTATTTTCATGATAATAGCAAAATGCAATGAACAAAAGACATCTTGGGAAGAATAACATGTTCTTTAGTAGAAATTATTGTCTACTCGTCCTTCTTAGTAACAAGACTCAATTCTTATTGACACTGCAATTAAAGACTAGCTTTTCCAAAGTTCTTATATGGGCAAGTGTATCCTGTGAATAAATTTTGGCCAAGAAGGGGAGCCTGGGTGGCTCAGTTGGTTAAGCATCTAGCTTCAGCTCAGGTCATGATCCCAGGGTCCTGGGATCGAGCCCAACATCAAGGGCTCCCTGCTCAGAGCGGAGTCTGTTCTCCCTCTCCCTCTGCCTCTGTCCCTCCCCCCTACTCGTGTGTGCACACACTCCCTTTCTCTCCCAAATCAATAAAAAAGTCTTTTTAAAATGTTATTTTATTTTATTATGTTATGTTAATCACCATACATTACATCATTAGTTTTGGATGTAGTGTTCCATGATTCATTGTTTGCATATAACACCGAGTGTTCCATTCAATACATGCCCTCCCTAATACCCATCACTGGGCTAACCCTCCCCCCCACCCCCCTCTCCTTTAGAACCCTCAGTTTGTTTCTCAGAGTCCATAGTCTCTCATGGTTCGTCTCCCCCTCTGATTCCCCCCTTCATTTTTCCCTTCCTACTATCTTCTTTTTTTTTTTTTAACATGTAATGTATTATTTGTTTCAGAGGTACCTCACACCAGTCAGAATGACTAAAATTAACAAGTCAGGAAACGGCAGATGTTGGCGGGGATGCGGAAAAAGGGGAACCCTCCTACACTGTTGGTGGGAATGCAAGTTGGTGCAGCCACTCTGGGAGACAGTATGGAGGTTCCTCAAAAAGTTGAAAATAGAGCTACCATATGATCCAGCAATTGCACTACTGGGTATTTACCCCAAAGATACAAATGTAGGGATCCGAAGGGGCACATGCACCCTGATGTTTATAGCAACAATGTCCACAATAACCAAACTATGGAAAGAACCAAGATGTCCATCAACAGATGAATGGATAGAGAAGATGTGGTATATAAATATAATGGAATATTATGCAGCCATCAAAAATGAAATCTTGCCATTTGCAATGATGTGGATGGAACTAGAGGGTATTATGCTGAGTGAAATAAGTCAATCAGAGAAAGACATGTATCATATGATCTCACTGATATGAGGAATTCTTAATCTCAGGAAACAAACTGAGGGTTGCTGGAGTGGTGGGGGGTGGGAGGGATGGGGTGGCTGGGTGATAGACATTGGGGAGGGTATGTGCTATGGTGAGTGCTATGTATTGTGTAAGACTGTAGGCAGAAGTGTTGCTTTGGTAGTTGGGGGGAAGCTACATCAATAACCTAATCAATGTTTTAAAAGTATGGTGTGATAAATAAATAAATAAATAAATAAATAAATAAATAAATAAATAAAAAGTACAGTGTGTAAGCACTGAATGGTGTCCCCAAAAAAACAAAATACAGAACTCTATTATAAGCTATGGAGTTAAAGAAAACATACATGTTCATTTTGCATGGAGGTGAAGAAATGAATGGTAAAAGCAAGCTACATTGCCTTAGTCATTTTAATCCACATGTTTTTATATCATGCATATTGAATTTTTAAAATTATAGATACAATACAAATTTCCAAAGAATTAACTTGAAGTAGTATACAACCCTTTAAAAGGTCCCATCATTGCTGAAAGAATCCAAGGAAAATTCTCCCTGAGCAAAACATATTTGAATTGAATATTGAATAGTAAATAATGTTAGCCATATGAATAAGATAGAAATGTCTAAAAATAGAGGGAAATACGAGAAGGTCTGGGGATAAGAATGGAACTAAATGTTATGAAATCATGGTAGGTGGAGCATAAAGAGTTAAGAACTTTTTTAATGATAGAAAGGAACAGAAGGAAGGAAGAGAGGGAGGGAGGGAGGGGTGGAGAGAGGAAGGGAGGGAGGAAGGAAGGAAGGAAGAATGGAAGAAAGGATGGAAGGAAGGAAGAAGGAAGGAAGGATGGAAGGAAGGAAGAAGGAAGGAAGGAAGAAGGAAGGAAGGATGGAAGGAAGGAACAAAAGAAGGAAGAAGGTAATATTTGCTATGTCGTAATAAGAAAGCCAAAGAGTGATCAACTATAAGAATCATAATTTTTTTATATATGTTGTACCAATTATAGCAGTTCTATTCTTTTCCATTCCCAAATTGGGCCTATTTTATAGAATTGGTCTTTTTCTCCCAGTTTTACTGAGATATAAATGACCTATAACACTGTGTAAATTTAAGGTATACATGTGATGATTTAATCTGTAAAATGATTACCACCCAAAGAAATTTCTTACTCTTACTACCCTATCAAGAAGTAAGTTTTAGATTTGAAGTTACTGAATTTCTTGTACGTAGCAGATAGGTTTTTCTCCATCAATGATGTGTTTAGTTATATCAGGAGGGAGGATTGTTAAATGTAGGCAATTTTGTTAAAACAATACTTGCTTTCCAAACTATTCTTATTCATGTAAAATAATGGAGAAAAAAAGATTTGATCACTTTTGAGATTTTTGCAGGCCTCCTTCTTAAGTTGTCAGCAAATGCACCAAATTCATCCCTTTTGTACTTAAAATATATATTCTATTTTTTGTGATGTACAGATTGCGTTTCTTGTTAGATATTTTCTGATATTTATTTTAATCAAGAATATAAATAAATCCTGAGATGTCCCTTTGCCTTTGGTGGAAACAAACAACAACAACAAAAACCTGGAAGAGTAATACAAGTTATTTTGTCCTAATGGGAGAAAAAAATCGTTATCATTTCAGTAAAGATTTAAATATAACTCTCTCAAAAATATGAAGGCATATATTAAAAATATAAAAGAATAAAATAGGCAAAAAAAATCAATGGGAGTTGTGTCTATGAAATGTGTACATTGTCTAGTATACCCTTAAGGGCTGTCTTATTCTGTAGGAATCTATGCATTTCATTGGTTTGATTTATTTCAGAACTCAATAGAAATGGAAGTTAACCTATGGAGACAGAATGGTGCCACTTATGTCTTCTTGGGGTTTCTGCCATATTGAATTGTCTTTTAAACTAGTTTTATCATCTTACTGGAGCCCTTATTAGTTGATTATTTCAATATTATATTTAATATGTATTTTTTTATATTTGTATGAGAAGAATGCTTTTACCTTTTTTCTTTTAATTATACCTTAATTATAGTTTCAATATAAAGTATTAGAATATTATTAGGAAAAATAAATGCCACTATTTTTTCTGGGAACTAGTGTAACCCAAGATAAAGTTAATTGATGCTTCCATTTGTCCATTTATCATGGAAAGAACCAGAGTTTGAAACCATTACCCCAATCTTTAATTCCATGGCATGAGCCTACTTAGCTTTACACCCCACACAAGTTTTCATCTTGGTCTGACTGTTTTGTCACTTAGAACCTTTTTTTCAGCTCCAGGTCTTTAAATTTTTTGGTCTATATATAGCCATTAAAAGTGGACAGTTTAACAGTTTACATATTATGCTTGTGACAATATAAGTTGATGAATTCTGCTCCTACTGACAGAAAATGAGTTGGAATGAGTCAAAGAAACTAAAATGGACTTTACCAGGGTTTATTTTTCTATCTTTAGGACTATTAAAGTTTTCATCAAGTTTGAGAACCTTAAAATTTCTTTAAATAATAAAGTAAAATTGTAGTCACTGGACTTAAATATGTATGCATGTATGTTTCTGTATTATGTGTATACATATAAAAGTATGCATGTATATTATATAAGTATATGCATATATGTACATATGTGTATACATGCATGATATACATAAATATATATGTATATACACATATATACACACATAATATATGTATATGTAAAATAGCTTCTGAACAAATACAAATTTAGTGAGTTTTAAAATACTTATCAAGGGGCGCCTGGGTGCCTCAGTCATTAAGCATCTGCCTTTAGCTCAGGTCATGATCCCAGGGTCATGGGATCGAGTTCCGCATTGGACTCCCTGCTCAGCGGGAAGCCTGCTTCTCCCTCTCCCACTCCCCCTGCTTGTGTTTCCTCTCTCGCTGTGTCTCTCTCTGTCAAATAAACACAATCTTAAAAAATAAAATAAAATACTTATCAACTCATCAATTACTAAAATTGAATGCAGGGACAGGAAGGAGTAAGGATAGAAACTTGAAAGTTATTTAACTTTTGTCTTTATGAAATACGGAATGGTATATATAATATCTTGAAATCATTCTCATTTTTTTTCTGACTTCATATACTTGAATATGCTGCTTCATTCTTATTACTTCCAATGGAGTTTCATTCTTGTTTGAGTGAGTTCAGAAATTATTGAATTCTCCAAATAAACTCTAAAATGTGAATTGCTTCCTTATTTATGCCAAGTCCACCTTGTACACATTTTTCATGTTTTCCTTTCCATGCAATATTGCATTCATTTGACATATCTGTTCCCACTGAAATATTAATTCTTTGAGGGCAGGTATGATTTTACTTATAGATATTACTATAATTAACACATTATCTAGCACATATTACACATAGTCAATTGCTACCATTAATACCTCCCAAAGATTAAGACTAATAAGTAGAAGGATTTTTTCTTTGTTGTTGTTGTTTTCTGTTGTTGTTTTTTAAAATACAGTCCTTTTTCCTAGTTAAAGAAAGTACATTTTTTTTCCCATGATATTATTTGTATCTCCATGGAAGCAGAATGAGTATTTCAAAGCCGTCTGGATCAAAAATCAGAAAACAAAACAAAACCAAACAAAATCAAAACAGCTGTTAAATCTTTCAGAGTTCACTTACTCCTTGCTTGGAACTCTTGTGGCAGTGGTTGGTCAGAAAAGTGGTGAGGCAGCTGGAGGTGTCCACTTTGAACCATGACATCTGCAAAGAAGGAGATGGATCAGCAGATTTAAAAGGAGCAACACTGCTGGCAAGCCTAAAGCTAGAGCATTAGACAAATAAGCACCAAGATTTGAGAAATAATAACAGACAGACAGACTTTTGTACAAGTTGAAGTGAAAACAACAACAACAACAACAACAACCACCTCACTTTACCAGGTAGCTTCAGGGCTTGAATATCCAAGAAGATATTGAAGAGGAAAAATTCTGAAGTCAATTATCTTAGAATAGCAATAAGTATAGCCTTCAGCTATGTACTTACAAAGTTTGCAGCAATGGTTTTATTTTTAATTTTTACTTTGTTTAATTTAGCCTATCCCTGAGGCGGCTCCTGAGAGTTGCTAAACCATTGAGAACAACGCAGGAGTTAAGCTGTTTCCTTTAGGCAGAAGTTGGCACTTGGTTTGTTGGATGATCCCTCTATAATTTCAATGAAGGTTGACTATTCCGTGTCATTGAAAGGGCCTTATTACTTATTGCAGCATGCTACAAAGGAAAAACACAATTTTTTGGCATCAGGCACACTTCCACAAAGATCCTGGCTCTGCTGAACACCTTGTCTCTAATAATGAGCAAGAGAATCTCAACTTGTTTCTTCACTGGCATCATGAGCAACATAACACATCCTACCCCTATTTGTTATATTAAATAAGATAAGGTATGCAAAGTCCACAGACATAGCAAGCATTTCAAAACTGGTAATCTCCCTGGGGCGCCTGGGTGGCTCAGTGGGTTAAGCGTCTGCCTTTGGCTCAGGTCATGATCTCAGGGTCCTGGGATGGAGCCCTGTATCAGCCTCTCTGCTCAGCGGGGAGTCTGCTTCTCCCCCTCACTCTCCCTCTATGCTCTCTCTCTCTCTCTCAAATAAATAAATAAACTCTTAAAAAAAAAACTGGTAAATTCCCTATTCTCTAAAGTCACTCAGTCTGCCTAATGTGCTCCCCATTATTATATGAATTTGATTTCCAGTAACAACAGAGGTACCTAGCAAAATAGGCTTTTGTGGAAGATTTTGCATCAATGCTTTAATTAGACACTTTATCATGTGACTTGTTTTGGCCAATGGGAAATAATAATGCATGAATAAGAGGAGACATTTTAACAGCTTGCCCATTGGAATTTGTTTTCTCCTACTTTTCTGTGAATCCTGAAGTCTCCACGTAAACTATCTTGGGCTCACAAGTTGAATGATGAGAAAGAAGTCACCCAATTTCCATCTTTTAGACTGACAGCCAGACAGTAGCCAGAAATGTGTGCGAGGTCACCTGGGACTAGATAGCCTCCTGCCAATCTGTCCACTGACTACAGAAACATGAATAATACCAGTTGAGTCTGACCCAGACTAGAAGAACCACTCAGCTGAGTCCAGACCAGTGCCAACCTGCAGAATTATGAGGTAAATAAATGGTTGATATTTTAGCCATTAAATTTTGCTGGTTTATTACTATGGAACAGATAAATGACATATCTCTCAACACATTTTTTTTTTAAATGTATAAATTGACTGGCTGAAGACAAAATATGGAGAAGAAGAGAAAGGAAGAGAAAAAGGAATGAAGGAAAGAAAAAAAAGGTGGGAGAAAAGATGAATGGGAAGGAAGGAGGATTTGTATCCTGAATCTTGACATTTTCCCAAGAATGAGCAGAAGAGTGCTTATTTGCCATAATTTTCTTCTTGCTCACTCAATAAATTAGCATTCTGATACAGAAATGCCAGATACATTAATTTAGGGGAGCTGAGGTGATAGCTGGGGGAGAAAAAACAAAACAAAACTCTTCAAGAGCACCTTGGAAAGGCTTTTGTCTTAAATACACTGAGAACATGATTTAACATTTAAGAGCATTTTACTATCATTAATTAGCATAGATAACTTACTCCATCTATCTAAGAACTCACTGGCAAAACTGAATGTCATGGTAATAATGAAAAGAGCAGTATGCCGATCTGTGCAAAATTAATCTCGAAGAGAGCAGGGAAATTTGAATAGGAAAGATGAATTGTACTGGGACACTACTGTGTATATATTCCTGAATTAATAGTAGATACATTTCAACCTTTTTCAGGGCAACATGGCATTATAGAAGGATAAAAAGGAATTCCTATAGTTCTCTAGCATGTTTCATAAGCAACTGGTTATTCTTTCTCCAAACCAACAAAAATATGCTTTCTGTTTTCAATTACAATCTCATACTTGATGCCATATGTCTTGGTAAACTGAAAGAGAAACAGAATGACATTTAGTTTGCAGTCACAATGAAAAATTGCAAACAACAGGGGGGCCTGGGTGGCTCAGTTGATTAAGCATCTGACTTCTGCTCGGGGTCATGATCTCAGAGTCCTGGGATGGAATCCCACCTCAGACTCCCCACTCAGTGGGGAGTCTGCTTGTCCCTCTGCCCTCCCCCCCTCTTTGTGCCCTCTCTCTTTCTCTCTCAAATAAATAAATAAAATCTTAAAAAAGAAGAAAAATTGCAAACAGCAGAAACTATACATTTTTAATGGTGGCTTTTCTTTTGGGATATGGGTCATCATAGATGTAGGTAAGTCACTTTTGCAGTACTTGGCTATTGTCTTTCAGAACCTTAGCCTCATTATAAAAAAATAAAAAGTTAAAAATTCTATAAAATGAACACATATGCAAATTATAACAAATACTAACTTTTCAACTAATGTGATAGAATTTAGACTATTACATTAGTACCCCCTTTATAAATGGTTGCATCTGGAGGCTATACAATTAATAATGTTGCTGTTTAATATAGATACTGTTTAGAAGAGCTCCACGTTCAAGTTCTGTACTATTTATCAATTTGTTAGAGAATATAACTTCTATGTTGCATACTCCCTTGTCAGTGAACATGTGTTATTCATATTGTTGGAACTAATGTTCAGAATAACCTGCAATTATCTCTACCATACATTAAACAGACCCTTCAGGTGCTAGGCATATGTGGTTTGCCTCAGGGATAGTCTCTCTGTGATGCTTTCAATCTGTAGTAGAAAGCGATATGAACACTGTATATCCATGATCCTCATTCACCGATGTTCACCCATCCCAATCTAAAGACTTGAGAGTGGTGATAGTCTCTGTCAACAAGCCATCACTTAGGTTTCACACATTTTCTGCTTGGATTCTTTGTATTTTGGCCACAAATTCATTTGATTGCATTCCCTCTATGTGCCACATTCACTGTGCTTTACCAGCTCCATAAAATCAAAGAGGGCATGAAAATAAATTTACTTGTCACTACAACTGGTGATTAATGGAAGGAGAAGTGAGTTTTGAAATCAAACAAAATAACCTTCAAATCCTATGTTGGGCACCTGCTCCATGATTTCACACCTGCCTTGTAATGTTTCCTAGGAGGATTAGAAATGTCATATGTAACTTACACAGAGGCTTTGCGACCAGATTTATAATTTCATAATTTAAGATAGCTCTCCATCTTAAACACAAGGCCATGATCAATAAATTTAAAAATGGTGATAATTGAAAGAACACAGTGCACTAACAATTATAAGTATCTTTAGATATACAACAGAAACCTAAAATGTTAATCAGCAGTGAAGTTACAGGTATAATGAACTCCTCATACAAAAACAGGCAAGATAACCTAGAGGCTTTTATCTTAAGGGGAAATTTTGACTAACAATGCTCTAATGGATTGCAGTATTAATTTATTTTAAGGAATAAATTTATCTCACTTTTTTATTATGATGGATTATTTTCTTAGGTAGTTTTCCTTTCCTGTTTTTTTTTTAATTTTATTTATAAGCACATCTATACAGGGAATTTATGTGTAACTAGGAGCTGGATCTCATCCCACTATATCACATCAAGGTATGGGCTAGAGCTTCTTCAATCATAAAATGAGGCTAAGAGGGAAAAGGTGAGTTATGCCTGTGCTCCTTTTGCCCCCCACACTCTGATTATTAAGAGAAGCAGAAAGAAACAGATATGGAATGTCAATCAGAATTTGTACGATGACTGAACTGAAATTACTGGCTCAGGGGCTGGGTCTTTGATGTCTCTGTATTACTGCACAGGACCGCTGCCAATATAAGTCACCATATGGAGGGATTAGGGGAAACAACAGACAAGATACAGTTAAAGAGAGAACACACCACTCCCACTCAAAATGAGCCTATAACATAAAAAGATAGAAAAGGAACATTGGGGCGCCTGGGTGGCTCAGTTGGTTAAGCGACTGCCTTCGGCTCAGGTCATGATCCTGGAGTCCCGGGATCGAGTCCCGCATCGGGCTCCCTGCTTGGCAGGGAGTCTGCTTTGCCCTCTGACCCTCCCCCCTCTCATGTGTTCTCTCTCATTCTCTCTCTCTCAAATAAATAAATAAAATCTTAAAAAAAAAAAAGAAAAGGAACATTGATACTAAAAAAGACAGTATGTACACTTGTGTACACACATAAAAGGCAAACTGACTCTCCGCAAAATATAAATACTACAGCAATATGACATCAACACACCTGTTCATATCTAACCTTCCAAACAAGAACCATAGATAAGAAACAAATATAAAGTACATATTAAGGGGAAAAAATCAGCTAATCATGAAATGAAAAAGCATAGATATTGAAATTTGTAAAATTTAGTGTATGCAAAAATTATAGGTTGGGCAGTATTCAAAAGAGACTTAGTGAATTGGGAGTGAATACTATGGTATTTAACGAGAATGCAATATAGTTAGGATAAAAACTTTTTTAGAAGATATACAAGACTTCTACAGAGAAAACTACAAATGTTATTTAATTACAAAGAATTGAGTAAGTGAAATAATATAATGATTGATAGGAAAACTAAAAAAAAAAACAAAACACAAAACAAAAAAAAATCCCTAATGATAATAGTAATGACACAACACAATGACAATGTTACTGAGTGCAAGCTATGTACCAGGTCTTGTTCTAAGTGCTTTCTACGTATTGATTTAAAAATCACCAATTTACTTCACATACTGTTATTATACTCCTCTTACAAACGACAAAGCTGATGCAGAAATCTGTTGTTTATACAGCTAGCAAGGAGTAGAGTTGCAGATATGTTCACTAGTCCTCATGATCTTAGTTAGCACACCATACCACCTCCATATAAATATGTCAAGAATTTCCCAAAGTAGCTTATATATTAATTAACTGTAATACAAACTCATCTTTCCCTTTTCTTTTTTTTCCCATTTATCTAGTGAATTTGACCACCGACTTCTATATTTCACATAAAGAAATCAAGATAAATTAAAAAGCAAAGGCAATTTATGTAAGATTAAGAATGGGTGGTGGCAAAACTTTACCTAATATTGGGATTTATTATACACTTAATTTGTCCATTATTTATCTGCACTGATAAATAAAATCACATTTCCCAGGCCACCATACCTACGGGCCTTAGGCTAATGGATGGTATTCTGAAGAATAAAGAGTGAGAGTTGGGGAAAAATGGATTATTTCTGCTCCTTTCTCTCTGCTTCAGTGCAGCATCTGTGGTTGTGGTTGCATCTCCTCCAAGGTTCTGCCCCTACCCAGATCAAATACTCCCTGCCATCATAACCATAGGATCTCACAAACACCGTCTCTCCCATGGCTCTCTCCAGCCCTACAGATGGTGGTGCCTTTGGCTGTTGCTGAACTTTGGGTTGCCTCACCGTTTCCTTTTTGCTCTTTTAGTTCTGTGAACTTTACAGATAATTTGCGTATTAAATTCACTGCATTGAACTGTCTGGCATGGTTTCTGTTGTCCTGATCAAATCCTGGAAAATAGAGCAATACTAATTAAAACACTATGGGATTGGCATACATATAGACAAATTGGCAGAAAAAGACCATATATAACTGTGACAAGAGTTTGCTTTATAAATCAGTCAGGAAAACCTTGACTATATGATAAATTCTTTTGAAAACAATTAATTCATCACATGCAGGAGGAAAAGTATGAAATTAGTTCTTGACCTCATACTTCACACCAATATTTTCTAATATATTAAAGAAAAAAATGAAATACAACTTTAACATTGTCAAAAAATAGAGAAATATTTTTGTTATGCAAAAAAAAATCCTTCAATGGGACACTCAATTCAAAAAATAAAATAGGAGCTTGATAAAATTGCTAATATTATCATTTCATATGACAAAAGATACCTAAAGAAAGTTGAGAAAACAAAATGAAAGAAATTCTTTGAAAATTCTGGCATCAATAATATTTAAACAATGTCTAAAATCTGTTAACAAAAGACAATTCAACAGAAAAAAGTGGGAGAAATGATGGGCAGTCAATTCCCAAAGAGGGTGACTCAAATGGCCAACAAAAATGTGAAATGACATTTTGCCCTACGAATAACCTAGAGGATGCAAATTCAAAGAAAATGAGATACATTTCCAGGTTTAACAAAATTATACAAAACACTTTTAAGCATTATTTGTAGTGTATGCTATGGACATAATAGGAGGAAATGGAAAATGGCATACTTGCATTTTTGCTGGTGAGATGTAAATAGAACACTTTTGGAAAAGGTCTTCAGCAATAATTAGCACAATGAAAGATACACATAATCTATGGTGGGCATGAAATATGAAGAAAACCTTCACACTTGCACAAGGAAACATGCAAAATTTTGTTATGGCATGGGTATAATGGAGAACTGAAACCTCTTGCCTTTACCCTGGTAGAACAATGGAAATAGGTTGTGTGTGTGTATGTGTGTGTGTATACTATGTAGCAGTAAAAATTAATGACTAAACGTATATAAACCTGGACTGATACTTAAAAAATGAATTTAGTAAAAAGGGCAAAGTACAAGAAGATACATTCAGATGATAACATTAAGGGAAATTTTGAGAAGACAATACAGTATATTTTTACAATTTGCATGTGTGGTAAATACAGTAACAATATTAGGTGTATCATTAAATTAAAGATTCTGCTAAATGTTGGGTTGCACGGGGGAGGTGGGGCACCTGGGTGGTTCAGTCAGTTAAGTGTCTGCCTCTGGCTCAGGTCATGATCCCGGGGTCCTGGGATCAAGCCCCTCATCTGGCTCCCTGCTCAGCAGGGAGTCTGCTTCTCCCTCTCCCTCTGCTGTTCCCCCTGCTGTTCCCCCTGCTCTCTCTCTCTCTCTCTCTCTGTCAGATAAATAAATAAAATCTTTAAAAAAAAATTTGGGGTTGGACAGAGAGGAAATGGATTAATAGCCAGAACAAATGGGATTTTTTTTTTGCATGGATCCTTTCATATCTTTTTAAAAACACATAGGAGAAAATGGAAAGTTTTAACAATATAGATGATCTTTGTATATATGACATAAAATAAAATTTAAGTTAAATTTATGAAATATACCCTATATGTAACCTATATTATGGAAATAGAAAATTAGAAAGATAAAGCCCAAAACTTACATTATTTTTATAGATTTCTGGGTGAAGAAATTATGAATAAATATTAATTTATTTTATGCTTTTCTCCATTTTATAATGTTAAAATATTATTTTATCTTTTTTGTTTACAATAAGTAATTATTTATCTTACAAATAACATATAAATTATCTCACAAAAGATGGGTGTTTGATACTGTTTTTACACTAAATAATACCAATATCATTTGGTTTCTATGTATTTTAATATAGGCTCAAGTTATATCTCTCACATGAACTATACCTGTATTTTATAGATAAGAAACTATTGAAATGGGTTGGTATAAATCTGTCTTTTGATGTTTTTCCTACAACTTAACAGATTTATTTATTGAATAGTTGTTTACATAAATGGTGGATAGCCAAGATGGCCAAATACAAGGACACATTCTAGTTGCATCATTAATCAGCTTCCTTCCAAATACAATATTTTCTTCTAATTATACACATATCTTACATAATGACACTTTGATTCCAGTATTAAAATTTAATGCTTGGTAGATCTTTGGCAAATTAGATACTTTTAGCTATTGTGTGACTATGAATATAGTTACAAAACTCCTTTGCAGATCAAAGTGGCATGTTTGTAGGAATAATAAAGTAAATGTGTTTTATTAGGCTAGGACTATGACAAAAATATGTGCCAACCTAAATTATTTGGCATGTCTTTTTTTTCTAGCTTTTAATAAAATCTCCTATCAAAGCAGAATATATTTTCACATTTTATAGCATTTTTTTAAATAAATCTATTTCCAAGGTATTTCTGAATTAATTTAAATAGATTTTGGGCTGAAGAAATAATTCTGCACAGAAATGAGTTGCATGGAATGACAACATTGCATACAGATGTCCTCTCTAATTATAGTATTTTTCTCTATGATCTTAGTTTAATAAGATCTATTGGATTTAAAGGAACTGCCCAAGTAACTAACATTTATATCATTTTCTTATATTAGTGTTAAAAGGAAAGTTTCTTTGGTTTTCCTTTCCTTATTGTCTGGAGTTAATTATTTCTTAAATCACCTTTCAAATGTTTATTTTTGGTCTAGTATAACCAACAACTAGCCATTTGAACCTAGTTTATCACTATTTATTCTGGTTTCCAGTTCTTTTCTTTTCTTTTTTTTTTTTTTTTTTTTTTTTTAGAGAGAGAGAAAGAGTGAGAGTGCAAGCAGGGGGAATGGCAGGAGAGGGAGAAGCAGGCTCCTTGCTGAGCAGGGAGCCCGATTAGGGGCTCCATCCCAGGACCCTGGTATCATGACCTGAGCTGAAGGCAGACACTTAACCGACTGATCCACCCAGGTGCCCCCAGTGTCCAGTTCTTATATTAGATAAGCATACAAATAACACAAAGCAAAATACAAAGAAGACCTGATTTCCTGGAAAGTAACCTTAAAATGTTTCATGTAGTCAAATACTGTGCTAGAAACTGTGGAGTCAAAAAAGAATATGTAGGCACTGTTCCTGTCCTATGATTCTAGTGATGTTGTCAGTCTAGTTGATGCTGTCTGATTTTAAATATATTGTAAAAAAATTTTAGAACAAAATTTTTATTTCCTTCATAGAAATGGAGTTCAAAATTTTAATTGTAAGATAGTCAACAAAAATGATTAATAGAGATAATTGAAATGAGAGATGGTATTTTAAAAGCAACTTATCAATTATTTCTCAAAAAAAATTGCATTTTTTATTTGAGTGTTTTCATTTTTACCATATGAAGGTTAGGGTTTGGCTTGTTTTTTAAAGAAAGAAAAAAGATAATGAGCATAAAAATGAGGGGGAGGAGAGCCTTCAGCAGTCTTGAGTCAAATGACAAGTGGTTTATCTCAAGTGTGCAAATTCTTTTGCACTCAGAAAAAAAATCACTCATAGCTTGAATACTAAAATCTTCTATTCACATCCCTTTACAGTAATACTGAGATGAAAACCAATTCTCATATATACATGGAAAATAAATATGCATGCATACAGTATATATCGGATGGCTATATGAAACAGTTCACATCTACGTTATACACACACAGGAAGGGCTATCGGTGTGTATTTGTAGATGGATACATATAGACAGATGACAGGTAGATAGATAGATATATGTACATCAACTAGCCAGTTATGTTCATATCATTTTGATAAATTACTATTCTTCAAAAGGAGAAAGAGATAAGAATAATTGTGTAACATAATAATTCCGAAGTGAAAATGGGAATGAAAGTGATATTCAGGTGTTCAAACTCCTGGAACGCCAGCTGAAAATAGATGTGTGAGGGCAACATTTCAAACAAATGGATAAGGAGTGCAATAGACCCTCAGCATTAAATGTTATCAAACCATCCTAAACCTTTGTTTCTTTGCCTAGAGTGTGTGGATAATAAACTAAGTTATCTTCTCTAGAATACAAAATCTAAGTGAGAGGTACTTTGTTTTATTCAATACTGCAATCCAGACCTAAATCATAGCCTTGCATACAATAAGTGTTGAATAAACATCATTGAATAAATAAATAAATAGAAATCAATCAATCAGTCAATCAATGGATGCTTTACCTAGAGAAGTTTTGAGTTGGTCTTTGCTAACCACTTTGCACAGTGTCTACCATATACTAAGCACCCACTAAATATAACTTGTAATGTAATTCCTATAGTAATTATTAATAACATAGCTTTTCTAGGTGTATTTTATAAAATGGGAGGTCATACCCTTTCCTTTATAAGATTTGATATATTTTCTATTTAAAATTGATTGTGGGTTATATTCAACATGAAGCTTCATGTAAATACATAATTTTATTTGGTAGTATTTGTGAGGTGCAAGTGGAGTGACAAAGTGAATGATGGGCAGAACACAAACAAAAAGGAAGCTATCCATAAAAATTAGCTTTCCTGTTTTAAACATTTAGGATAAATGAGAAATCTGTACAAAATGAGTCTGCACAAAATGTTTTTGAACAGCAAGCTAAAGAGTCTAGGTTTGACTTCATATAATCAGTAATTATTCTTAAGCTGGTGGCAATATGTTAAATATGTCAGTGTAACAAGAACAATGTGGTGCAAGTGTAGTAAAAATTTTTTGCAGCTTTTGAAACAATTTGACATCTTAAATCAAAATTTTGGTATTTGGCTTGATTTTTGCCTCAGCAATTCTACTTCAAAGGACTTATTCTTTGGAACTCATCTGCTTGAAATTTATAAACTGTTCAGTGTAGTCAAAACATTGCTTATATTGCTGAATCATTTAACTCACCTAATAATGAAAGTTCCTAAACATATTATGGTAAATCCATTAGGTATATTGATTTGTGGTCATTAAAAAGATATGAGGGAGGGTGCTTAATGAGGTTGAAAAAAGGATAGTGAATGAGAGGAGAGAATTACAAAATATGGCTGTAATGATTCTATAATTTCTATGAAATATATGTATTTCTACCTAGTCATAGCACAGATGTACGTAGAAGAGTTTGGAAATGTTAACACACACATATAAGAAGTTCTTTGTGTTTCTCTGTATATTTTTTTCAAATTTTTTTTGTTCAAATATGCTTTGCTTTT
Organism: Mirounga leonina; assembly: GCF_011800145.1. NCBI lineage: Eukaryota > Metazoa > Chordata > Mammalia > Carnivora > Phocidae > Mirounga > Mirounga leonina. The sequence goes on along the minus strand of NW_023270323.1, from coordinate 52,667,180 downwards.
ATGGTAATTTTTTTAAAAAGTCATTTTAAAAGGAGGTATCAGGCAGCCTCACACAGGGTGGAATCTAATAAGGTGAAAATTGAACCCCATACTGGAGCAACATGAAGAAGGATTGTGGCTATAGCAAAGATTTGTGAGTCCTGTTGATCTGGTAGTGAGTTGCCAAGTTGGGACATACGATTCTGTAGAAATTTAGGGAATACTTATTGTTTTTATTGCTTTTGTTGGTGGTGTTTAGTCAGTGATTTTTTATATAAACAGTTTAAATTTCAAGTGATAGATAAATATTTAGTTAAACCCTATGTGTGGAGGAAAAAAAAAAGTTTTCTCACCTATATAAATTAATACATGTTTATGTCTTAGGTTTTTAGAACAGTTTATTTATATTATTTATATATATTGTTGGTTCAAAAAGATGTAGGGCTGAATATAGAGACACATAGAATATAACATAACATAAATTGAAATAACAAGGATAAATAATATTAGGGTAGAGCCATATCATGTCATTAGCAATGAAGATAATACAAAACAATATAAATCTATGTATGGGTGATGGTTAGGAAACAAATTTTGTTTTTATCATTCCATGAAATCCATCAGTGAAAATAATTCAGGTTAATTGAAATATCTAATGCTTATAATATCAATAGGACAGTTATTTTAAAGACTTTCTATCACATATTTTTTACGGGTGAGTACCCATAAAACTCAATCTCTATAGTATAATTAACATCATCCTCAGTAATATTTCTTATAGTGGATCAAATAACAATTTTTCAAGTCTGTTTCTTATAACATTTTGAGAGGGACATATTCCCACACTGTTGTGCAACTCAATAATAGTTCATTTTCATTTTGTGTGTGTTGAGTAGGTTGTTATGACAGAATAACTAGAATAGTAAAAAGTCCACATATACATCCCCTGCTTATATGGATTTAATATTAATTTTAGAGAATTGAGTGCAATAGGCCTCTTTCATTTATTGTTTCTTAAAATGTACTTTTGAAGGTGGGTAGTTTTTTGAGTATTGTACCTAGATGGAAACTATTCTAAATTGCTAATTAACTATGGACCTAAACACCTTCGTGGACTTAATAAAACATAAAAATTTGACCTATTTGTGAAGAGCAGAGTGAGGAAAATCTATTAGAAAATAACCAATTAAAATAAAAAAGAGAATAACCAATTTATTACTTACTTATCCCTATTACTTGGTAACTTGGCCATTTTAATCCATGCTATCATGGTGGTTATCAGTCAATATTGCATTAGATGTTTCATATTCAGGTGATTGCAATGTAGTATGAAAGGAAGAATTGTTTAAATGTTTCCACAGTGATAATAAAAATGTTACCTATTTTAGGAAAGAAACAATAAAATCAAAAGCTGTAATTATCAATAGAAGATTCCTTCCTATATTTTAATTTTCATGAATATATGTATGTATTTAAATATGTATGCTTTTTGGGAGCCTGGGTGGCTCAGTTGGTTGAGCGACTGCCTTCGGCTCAGGTCATGATCCTGGAGTCCCTGGATCGAGTCCCGCATCGGGCTCCCTGCTCAGCAGGGAGTCTGCTTCTCCCTCTGACCCTCCCCCCCTCATGTGCTCTCTCTCTCTCATTCTCTCTCTCAAATAAATAAATAAAATATTTAAAATAAATAAATATGTATGCTTTATTTGTTTATTTATTTATTTTTACATTATTGGTCAGCTGTGAAACACATTGATATTTTAGTAAGACTTCTGTCTTACAGAGATGATGATCTAAAGCCAATTAATTTCAAGAGGCAATGTGTTTAATAGGAAAAGGGCTTTGAATTTGATGCTTGTGTACTTTAGTCTCAGCATGTATTCTATCATTCACCATGGCCCTATGCCTTATGAATCTACTTCTTATTTCTGAGAGGCATCAACAGAGAAAGAAGATTAATCATTACAGATAACTAGACAAATTATTCAAAGACTATGTCATTGTTTTAGAAATTATTAGTAAATGAAAGAGAGAAAAAATAATAAAAGAAGGAAGCCTAATAGAAAGTGCTGCCAAATATGAGAAATGTAAAACTGGGAGACAATGGAATAACCCAACATTAAAAACTTTTAACATATTTTCTGGATACTACACTAATCCTCCCAACTGGTTCCTGCCCTTGTCAGTTAAGGGAGGGAAAACTAACTTACCATAAAAAAATTCACCCTTGAATTCCATGGTGTTATTTGGAAAAGCTGCTCAGTTAGGAGCTGTTTTCCATCAACCTTCCTTCTAGATTCTCAAGTGGAAGGTGAGCTCTGAGTTGAGCCACAAATAGAAGAAGACTGTGATTCTTTTTTTTTTTTTTTAAGATTTTATTTATTTATTTGACAGAAATTCTACAGAAAGAGCGTACAAGCATGGGGAGTGGGAGAGGGAGAAGCAGACTCCCTGCTGAGCAGGGAGCCCGATGCGGGGCTCGATCCCAGGACCCTGGGATTACAACCCGAGTCAAAGGCGGATGCTTAACCGACTGAGCCACCCAGGCACTCCAGAAGACTGTGATTCCTAATAACTATGTCAAGGAAAACCATCTGTGCAGTTTTATTGTTCTCCAAAGTACTTTGCTTCTAATATACTCTATATGTGTGGTTTTCAGGCAGAAGCTATTCTGTTCCTTACGGAACATTGAATAATACCTGGCAACATTTTTGGTTTCCATGACCAGGGAAGGAGAGATGCTGGCATCTAGCATGTAAAACCAGGGATGTTGCTGCTAAAAAATCCTAGAGCTCACAGGATAGACCCCCATGACAAAGAATTACCTGGCCCAATATCAAAAATACCAAGGTTAAGAAACTGTTCTGTATTTTACTTACTTATTTTGCATATGCTCTATTTTTTCATAGACTCCAGGATTTATCAGAAAATATATCCCTTTTATCCTTGGTTCCTAGAACACTGCCTGACACAAAATAGAGGGCCAAAAGCTAGTAGTTCAAAGAATAAATGAAGAATTGAATGGATGGGAACTTTTAAAATTTACACATAGATATTTCTAGATAATTGAACTTTTGCTCACAAGGTAATAGTTCTGGAAACCTTACAAAAAAACCACAGACGTAACATTATATCTAGAAAAACTCTTCAAGAATGATATTTTAAGAACTTAATTTTATAATTGTTTTCAGAAGGAACATTCCTTATAATATTTATGAGAAAATGTAAATAAGTAAAAGAGCTATATTAGCAACCATTAAGATCCTGCAGTGGGAATTTTGTATTCAAATATTTCTGTAGCTAGCTCATTTTATCCCTTTAAGAAAGCCTTGTCCAAATGACCCTTATCTCTTTCTTCTCTGAAGTGCTCTAACACTTTTAACCACTGACACCCATATTAATCTTCAATGGTGTTAGGATGTATCCATGTTTTAAAGAATAGCAACAAGTTTTATTCATACAGATATACAGTGGCAGGCTTATGGTAAGAATTTCCTGCTTAATGTGCTTAAGATGAAACATCACAGCAATAACTCAGTGTTAGCATGACTCATCTTAATTTTCCATAAAACACATACATGTTAAATTTGATCACCTCTTAGAATTACATTAAGGGTTACATTAATATGAGAATCACATTTCAACTGGATTCAGTATTTTCACCTCAGAAGTAATTGATTTTTCATCTTCATTTGGAAGCATAAAGCATGAGCGAAAATAGATGTACTGCATAAAATCAAAGAAGTGTATGGGAACATATCGAAAAGCTTGATGAAATTAACATAGGACCTTTGAAACATTAGTAACTCCTTTGACTATGAAAGGCATCATTTTGGATTCTTTTTTTTTTTTTTAATGTTCTAAACTTGGCTGTGCTTTTTTGTGGCATTTGAAGTATTTTAGCTATTATTTAAATTTATTTATTTATTTGTGAGTTATTAAACAACAATAGCTTCAAATCCTTGTGATTGCTTCTTGGCAGAGGTGACAGGTTAATAAATGGCACAAACTCTCCATGCAAAAGAACTTTTGTTCTAATGAGAAAAGCAGACACATGATACCACAGACCAGCATGTAGATTCTTGGATAATCACATATTCATATTCACTTTCAAGCTGATCTTACTAATGAATTCTGATCATTACTTAGCATTTTCTATTACTAGAGAATAAATTGATTTCAAAAGTCAGTGTTTCTGAATAGTTTTATCCTAATTCCTATGGCCTATATATTTTAAAGGTACTCAAGGAATATAGGCTGATTTTAATTCCTGTTGTTTGCCTAATTTCTGATAGCAACTATCTCTTTTTGAACTTATATCTGTTATCAATCTTAATTTTCATTGCTTGATTTCAATGTCAGCTCCTACATTTCAACTTTCATGCCTTTCTTAGATTACAGAAAACAGAGAAAAAATATCCTTGAGGCAAGTCAGAACAAATAGTTGAATAAGTAAGAATGAATAGAAACTTGGAAATATTATATTTCAAAAGAAGCTTCTGAAAAATATAATTAATACTATAATTAAAATTCATATGAGCAAAATAGATACCCAAAAGCTTAGCTCAATAAGAAGGAAATGTAAAAGACAATGTGTGAAAGACAATTTATACTCTTTAAATTAAAAATCACTGATGTTAAAAAAAAGCAAAACCTTTTTGATAACTGAATGAAAAGCATAGATGCACTAGGGAGATATAAAATTGACTACATTCGGAGTACCACAGAGAAGAAAATAAATGAGAATGTCACAAAAAGTGGAAATTAGGTCACGTCTCATGGTAAAAGTCAGAGAACTGCTCAATTGTGTATTAGGAGAGAAGATGTAATATAGAAGAGTTGGAAAAGTAATAGGAAAACATTTTCTAGTTACGTAACACCAGCAGGTCATGGAAGAAAATTTTGTCATCCCAATACAGTACAAGACAGTATAGATATAACAAGCTTAAATATTGCTATTACTTTCTAGCTTTGCAGTTACTTCCATTCTTATTAAATATCCTGAATAAATATTAAATAGGATGTAAGATTGGAGATAGAATTAGGAAAAAAAATGCATTAAATTTATTCTCAACCCATACCCTAAATTGGAACAACTTCTTTAATGCAGTGTTCTTATTCCTTAAAATTTTGCCCCATTACCCCATATGTCATTATCTAAATCTGACTTTTCCTTACTATATACGCTGTACCATTCTAGCTTCAATTAAGTTATTGGCATTTATGTTCCCCAGGTTCTCATTTGTAAACAGAGTTGGACAAAAGTGAAAATATGCAATATTGAACAAATGTGAAAATATTCAATATTTAGGAGATAAAAATAAAGCAGCAGCCATTTTACTCAGAAAGTTGTTGTTGATCAGAGAAAATGAGAGACAAGTACAGCCATGCTTGAGGGTCCAGATCTTGCTCTTTGGCGCATTGGGAAGAACTATCCTTTCTAATTGCTGGCCCTGCTGATATATCACCCTTGGCTCAAAACTAGTGTTTTGTTTTTGTTTTTTTCAAACTCAGGAAGGCATTAGCCATAAGAGACCAAACACAAACCCATGATCAATAAAATTAAAATAGAGATAATTAAAAGAATAGAGTGCACTAAAAATAATAACCATTTTTAGAAACATAACAGAAACCTACTTCATTAGCCAGGAGTGAAGACGCAGTTATGTTGGATTCTTCACACAAAAACAGGCAGGAGAAGCTGGAAACGTTAATCTTGAGGGGAAATTTTCACTAATAATGCTCCAGCAGATTGTATATAAATTTATTTCACTGGGAGTACATTTATCTTACTTTGTTTTTCCCCATTATGTTGCCTACTTTCTTAGCATTACTATTTCTTCACTTTCTTTCCTTCTTCTTTTTTTTTTCTTTTTAAGTATATTAACAAGCACATTTGGGCAGGGACTTATGTGAAATAAGAGTCTGATCCTCATCAAACTCTGGGAGGGAGTAGCTGCGACGTCCTGCCACACACGTGTGCCCCATGTCACCATCACGGTTCTTCTCGAACAGGGAGGTGTACCTAGTTCTTAGATTTTCCTGGAAACTCTTACTCTATCACCTATGCCAGGGCTTGTTACGGACTTCCCTGTGATCTTTCTAACTCCCTTTTCAGATCTTTATCTTCTGGCTCCTCCACGATTGTATAAAGTGGACTTCCTTATTTCATTATACCTACAGTGTCCACACTTTGCTAAAGAACCCAGAATAACTCACTAAAGTAAACATCTCATTCTATTAAGTTTTATCATCTACAGCTTCTTGTTCTGTCATGGCTACCTTTTCACCTTTTTCTGTTGTCTTAACTCAGTTGCACCACTAAAATAATTTTCGGTCTAATTAGCCTGAATGAAGTGTTGAAAAGAAATACCACCAAACATATTCCTGCTTCCAAATACGGTTATTCATAGGATCACTTAGGCAAATTGTTGAAAAATACAGATAAATGGACCCCATTCCATACTTTTTTTTTATTATGTTATGTTAATCACCATACATTACATCATTAGTTTTTGATGTAGTGTTCCATGATTCATTGTTTGCGCATAACACCCAGTGCTCCACTCAATACGTGCCCTCTTTAATACCCATCACCGGGCTAACCATCCTCCCACCCCCCTCCCCTCTAGAACCCTCAGTTTGTTTCTCAGAGTCCATAGTCTCTCATGGTTCGTCTCCCCCTCTGACTTCCCCCCCCTTCATTTTCCCCTTCCTGTTTTTTTTTTTTTTTTTTTTTTTTTTAACATACAATGTATTATTTGTTTCAGAGGTACAGGTCTGTGATTCAACAGTCTTACACAATTCACAGCGCTCACCATAGCACATACCCTCCCCAATGTCTATCACCCAGCCACCCCATCCCCCATTCCAGACTTTTAATATCAGAATCATATGATGTAGATGCTGGGAAATGATGTTTTCTTTTTTTTTAAAGAACTCATCAAAAAAATAAATAAATAATAATAAAATAAAATAGCCCATCAGTTTAAAGCAAACTAGCCCACAATTAAACAGGTAACAGATTCATTTTTCACGATGTCAATCAACCTAAACCTGGAATAGAGTTGGAATGCAAAGTTTCTATTTTAGAAATCCAGATTATTTTCTCCCTCCCTTGAAAACAGTGTGGATTCTCCCCTTTACAAATAAAATATGCTTATCGTAAAGATGTTATAAATAAAAAGTATAAGGAAAAAATTGTGATTAAAGTATCAGCTGTGTTACAAGTTACATCAGCATTCAACTGCAATTAAATTTATGTTCTTAAATAATTGGGGACGCCTGGGTGGCTCAGTCGTTAAGTGTCTGCCTTCAGCTCAGGTCATGATCTCAAGGTCCTGGGATCGAGCCCCACATCGGGCTCCCTGCTCAGCGGGAAGCCTGCTTCTCCCTCTCCCAGTCCCCCTACTTGTGTTCCCTCTCTCGCTGTGTCTCTCTCTGTCAAGTAAATAAATAAAATCTTTAAAAAAATAATAATAGTGATAACAGTTACTATTATTTGAAACCCGGTTCATCCACCATGTAACTTGTGTATGTTTTGTAATCTCTCTAAACTATAGCTTCCTGGTTTTAAAATATAATTAATACTTCCCAACAGAGTAGTAACAGTGTAGATTACAAAGTAACAGTTACTTTGCCTAACTGATCAATTGTTATGACAAAATAAGGTAATGATTATGAAAAATAATACAAATTATTAATCATAGTAGCAAAGTCAGTCTAAAACACCATATGATCTGGGCGCCTGGGTGGCTCAGTTATTAGGCATCTGCCTTTGGCTCAGGTCATGATCTTGGGGTCCTGGGATCAAGTCCCACATTGGGTTCCTTGCACAGTGGGGAGCCTGCTTCTCCTTCTCCCACTCTCCCTGCTTGAGTTCCCTCTCACTGTCTCTCTCTGTCAAATAAATAGATAAAATCTTTAAAAAAAAATAATAAAACACCGTATGATCAGTTCACTCTACACCTTAAATCCCTCCAAGTGCCTGGAATGGCCAGCAATCCCTGTACCACTGGATGAGAGATTACTCCAGACTTTGCTATGAAAGAGAGGAGAAGGCAAGGGGGTCAACGCTCAGAGATGAAGACCCTTTGCTCTTCTTTGCTCTCATCTTTATTCCTGCTGCAGGATAATCTTTATCACTCTGTTTCTCAAGCAAATGATGTGTGACAAGGGGTCTTACAGGAACTAGGAGGGTCTGATTATGGGAAAGATATGCTAATCATTGTGTTCTATGAGTTCTACTAAACATAGCCTAAGGGACAATGCACACATCTCTTAGATCACAGGGCGGCTGTTTGGGCTAATAGAGCTTCGGGGAAGGTACCTCCCCACAGCATTCCAACGGCAGAGTGGTCACGCAGGCCTTGGCATTCCCAAAGGCCTACACCCTTCTCTGAAACCTTCCCTGCCCTCAGCAGCCTCTGTGTTACATTTTAGAAAGCCACGTATTATGGATGATTTCATGCACTACATTAAGCCCAACATCCAAGTTCTCTTATTATTACCATTGATAAAAAAAAAGAAGCGACATTCCCCTGTATCCTTTGACCAAAGTTAGTTATCCCAGTAATCCTATACTACTTATGCTAGAAATCTTGATGCTGCTCTAGTTTTCCCTCTTGCTATTATAAACATTTGTTCTGAATGCCAGGGTACTACACTGATAAAATAGACAAACATATTCTCTTGGCTCTTAGATTTTAGTGGAAAGAAAAAAAAAAAAAGAAAAAAATGATTAAGAAAAATATAATATGCTAGGAAAAAGCACTGTTAAACATTGTTAAGGAGAAATATAAAACAGAGGAGGCAAGGAGTGTCAGCTTTGCAGAGGATAAAGTCAGATGGCTGAATGTTGTATTTGGGCAGAAAGACCACAAAAAGTCATATATCCATCTTAATAATTGATATACACAGGAAAGTTCACATTATCACTTCATTCCACCACAATACTAAAAGTTTTCTTGAGAAATCTATTATTAAAATACTACATATGGGGGCACCTGGGTGGCTCAGTTGGTTTTCGGCTCAGGTCATGATCTCAGGGTCCTGGGATCAAGCCCCGCATCGGGCTCCCTGCTCCTTGGGAAGTCTGCTTCTCCCCCTCCTTCTGCTCCCTCTGCCTGTGCTCTCGCTCTCTGTGTCAAATAAATAAAATCTTAAAAAAAAAAAAAAAATACTACATATGAACTAATTCATAAACTGATTTTTTTTTTTTTCACAATTCCATTCATGCAACCTAAAAAAATCTACTCTGGATTACAGACATGGGCATTTGCCAGCATTAAAGTAGAATCCTAAAGAAAGTTGTTAAATAGTTACATTTTATACTCCATAACAGTTGACAATCACTTTCCAAAACTGAAGAAGACATAGACAGCAAAACAAATAGTATGAAGCAAAACATTCCACTCCTGTTCCTGATAAAAACACATCAAATTAGAAATAGAAAAGAATTTGCCAGATTTAATAAAGGATATCTATGGAAAAAAAGAAAAGATAAAAACCCAGAAAACAACATACTTAATGGTGATATGCTAGAACTCACTCTTGGAGATCACAAATTAGATAAGAATGCTTATTTATTTCCGCTTCTGTTCAACAGTTTGCTGGAAGTTCTGGACTCAGGTAAAGGAAGAAGAGTGTATAAGAAATGGAAAAAAAGATAAAGCTATATATTCAAATTACATGATTATGAAAGCAGGAAATCTAGAAAAATCTACAAATATGTTATTACAACTTTTGTAAGTTAGTGAATTTATGACAATTGCTGGACACAAGGTCAATGTACTCCATTCTATGGACGTATGGACAATTAGGAAATAAAATAGGAAAATAAAAACATTTAAAATAACATTAAAAACATCAGATAATAGAAATAAATCTACTCAGAAAAACAAAAAGTGCCATTAAATGATAAAAAAAACCCTAAATAAATGTAAAGATATACTATATTTATGGATTTATAGGCTCGATATTAGAGAGATAGCACTCTCCCCAAATAAATGATTCAGTATAATCCCAAAGAAAATTTCAAGATTTTTTTTTTCTGTTACGATATTGGCAAGCTTATTCTGAAGTTTGTGTGGTGATTCAAAGAGCAACTAATAGTTAAGACAGTCTTAAAGAGAAATAAGAAGGGGGTGAGATTATTTTACTCTTTTAAATATAAGTATTTATTAGGAAGCCATACTAATTAAAATACTGTTTTATGGGTAGTACAGTAGAAAAATAGATTAATGGCAGAGAACAAAGTGTTCAGAAACAAACTGATACATATGAAGAGACATGATTTTTTATTAAAATGATTTGGTACAATAGTGAGGAAATGGTCATATAATACATATCAATAAATATTATGTGTAGAAAAATGATATTTGACATTTATTCTACAACATACACAAATCAATTCCAGGTTTAATGTTTACATACATTGTAAAGATGGTGCAATAAAGCTTCTGAAAGTGTCAGAGGAAATGTTTCATAAACTAGTGTAAGCAAACATTTCTGGAACAGTACAAACACAAACACATACATATACACATATTTATAAAAGAAAAGACTGATAAATTAGATTACATTAGAATTAAAAATTTCCTTTAATCAGAAGAATGAAAAACAAGCACCAGAAGGGGACATAATTCCAGCACATATTAACTAAAATGTTCTCATATTCATAATATATAAAGGACTCCTATTAATCAATATTTTAAAATAAGGCAGAAATAGGAATAAAAACATATATAAAGTACATGACAGACATTTCACAAAAAAAGGATATTCAAATGGCTTCTAAGAATTTGGAAAGATGTTAAACATTTTCACAGTTCATATTAGTCATATTTCGTATTAAAACATACAATGATATCACTGTCCACCCACCAGAATGGTTCCTATTAGAAACTGACAATTCCTAGTCTTGATGAGTTTGTGAAGGTACTGGAACGTTCACATTACTGATGAAAGTATATGATGGAACAATGACTTTGGAGCACTGTTGGGCATTCCTCTAATAGCTCAGGGAACAAAAGCAAAAATAAACAAGTGGGACTACATCAAACCGAAAAACGTCTGCACAGCAAAGAAAACCATCAACGAAATGACAAGGTAAGACATTTGCAAACTGTATATCTGATAAGGGATTAATATCCAAAATATATAAGAAACTCATACATCTTGACAGCCAAACAACTCAATTGAAAAATGGGCAGAGAACTAAAATATTTTTACAAAGAAGACATGCAAAAAGCCAATAGGTATCTGAAAAGGTGCTCAAGGCTGTTCATCATTGGAGAAATGCAAATCAAAACCACGATGAGATATCACTTCAAATCTGTTAGGATGGCTATTATCAAAAAGATAAAAGATAAGTGTTGATGAGGATGTGGGGAAAAGAGAACTCTTGTATATTGTTAGTGGGAATGTAAATTGGTATAGCCATTATGGAAAATAATATGAAAATTCCTCAAAAAATTAAAAATAGAACTTCCATGTGATTCAGAAATCACTCTTCTGGTTGCATAGCAAAAGGAAATAAAATCAGTACCTCAAAGAGATATCTATCTATCTATCTATCTATCATCTATCTATCTATCTATCTATCTATCTATCTATCTATCATCTATCTATCTATCTATATATGGAATATTTTTCAGACTTATAAAAAGATCATGCCATTTGAAACAATCTGATGAACGTGGAGGATATTATGATAAGTAAAATAAGCCAGATACAGAAGGAAAAATACTGTATGATCTCACTTATATATGGAATAAAAAAAAGTCATATACATAAAAGCAGAGAATAGAATGGTGGTTATCAGGGGCAATGAGGTGGGAGAAATGGGGAGAGACTGATCAGTCAGTACAAAATGGCAGTTACGTAGGATGAATAGTTTTAGAGCTTTAACGTACAGCGTAATGACTATAGTTAATAATACTGTATTGAACACTGGAAATTTGCCAGGAGAGTAAATTTCAGATGCTCTCATTATACACACATACACAAAATGATAACTGTGTGAAGAGATGTGTTGTTGATTAGCTTGACTGTAGTAATAATTTCACTATATAAAATCATCATGTTGTACACCTTACATATATACAATTTTTATTTAAAAATTTTAGTTAAAAAAGTAAATATATATGTATATATATTTCTGTATCCATTCATCCATCAATGGACACGATAGATGATAGATAGATGATAGATAGATAGATAGATAGATAGATAGATATAGCCTGGAAAACAGTAGATGTTGAATGAATGAATGAATGAATGAATGAATGGAAGTCACTTCGCATTTCAAGCTTTGTTTTAAATGCCTAATACATGACATTTATTATCATCCTATATCATTTAATAATCATGTACTTCATTTTTATCTATAGGGATGTTTATTTTTTGAGAGTTCCTTAATTTTTTTACTGACATATAGTTGCCACACCATGTTACGTTAGTTTAAGATGTATAACATCGTAATTGAAACAGTTTATACATTATTCTATGTTCACCACAAGTATAGCTACCATGTCACCATACAATGACCATGTACTTTTAATTCTTGTAGATGCACATAATCTGAAAAAACAGAAACAAAACAAATTACAACACCAAACAGTGAGGAATCATGCAGAGAACTTGTAATACTTAAGAAGCATGTTATCTAGTTGCAATGCCTGTTGCTTTCTTTTTCTTTTTACATAGTAGTATTAATTTTGCCGAGTTCAATAATTAGCAGAACTATATATGATGTAGACAGTGAAAAATAAACTCCTTATGTTAAATATTTATAAAATACAGAGGGAATAAATAATGGTGGTAAGAAGAAGTTGGAAGAAAGTAAGTTGGAATATTTTTCCACAGTTAGGCTAAAAGTTCTGTGTCCTCTTCTAGAGGAAAATGGAGAATTAACTAAATGCTCTCACACAGAAAGCAGTAAGAACTGTATTTGCTATTCTACATTTTAACAATATCTATGACTTTCTATCCAGACTTCATGAACCAAGCACTTCCTGAGTGATTCTATAAAGTTGTTGGTGGATCACTCCAGGGAAGAAACAGGGATAATTGTATATTAAGGATGAATCATTTTTTGCAAAGTCCTGCATCTTTATTTTAGCAATCTTCTCACCAATCTTTCAAGGAAAATTTATCATCTCCATTTTATAAATAGGCTATATTATTTGCCCAAGTTCAAACTAGAAGTGAATGGCAGAGCCTGTACTTAAACCCAAGCTTACATGATCCCATAGCAAAAGCCCTTTCTGCTCTGTCACACAAGCAGCTAAATAATATGTAGAAATTAATTGTGTCAAGTGTAGGAGAAGGAGAGCAGGAGGAACTTTCTGATAATGTACCCTCCTGTGGAATAACGGGATGAACTTGAAGGAAAGGACAATTTTAAATTTGACTTGGAAGAAAATGGTTATTGAAAGTGGAACATTAAAATATTCTATAGGGCATTCATCCTTCTAGATTATGTACTCATACATGTAGTATATTTTTTATAGTATAATTAATAGGTACGTTCAAGTTAAGGAATTTAGTGTTACAGAAAAGTGTATTGCTTATCCTTAATTGATCTTTAGGAAATTCATGTTCATTTTTAAGATTTTTCTGAAAGTTTAATTAAAAAAATAGTGTTTTAAAGGCATATGTAAAGAAAGAGAAAACAATTGTAACTGCATCAATTAGTGTTTAAACAGCAGGGTTCCTTGTTAGACCTCAGAAAATTATATCCTTTATATTAGAGAAAATAGAATGTAGAAGCATCCCTTTCCTCAAGCAAAATGTATACATTAACAAAATTCAATAATTTAAAACTTAGATGTTGTTAAATAAAATTAAATCTGGATTTAGGTAAAGAGAGACTATTCAAAGGTTCATTGCGGTAGGGGAAAAGGACTATGGCAATGTGGGGGAATTACTGAAATAGGGAAATTGATAAGAATCTCAAAGGACAGAAGAAAAAAGATTGTCTGTTATAGGGAAGGGCAAGTAAGGCTAGGAAAAATGGGGTCTAGGGAATGGGTGGCATGATTGGAAGATAGTTCTTCAGGGAATTTTTCCTTGTGGTCCACAGATTCTCTGGAGGTGCCATTAAAGAGGAGTTGTATGCTGAGGGTGGGTCAAAATTCAAGACTTGGGGGTAAGGAGAGAAGAGTTTAATTAACATTTGCTCAAGTCCATTAATGACACTTTTCTCCCCAGTTAATCAGTAAGGATCAACAATTAAGATGGCTTTTTTATGAGGCAAAGAATGGGAATTTGGAGGGTCTCTGTCTGGACTCGTCATACATAAACAAGGAGAATATCCATAAGTCTTACCTAAGTTCTTTTCAGTAAGCCAATTCCTGGAACAAAGGAAAGTTTTTTTTGTTTTTGTTTTTGGTTTTGGTTTGTTTTGTTAATATTGGCTATTTCCAGGAGCATAGAACTCAGTCTAACAAAATTTTACATTGTCAATGTTAATCATTTTTCCCATGGGCCAATTTTTCGCAAAACAAAGTCAAAACCTCTCACCAACTTATAGCATGCTTACAAACAATTAAAGTATGAAAATAATATAAACTCAGTTAAATTAGTCAAACAAGGGGGCCATTAGACTGAAGTGGCTCTAATATCTTGGCAGCCTTCTAAGTAAACCACAATCTCAGCCTGCAAATGCCTCAAGATTATGAAATTGAAACCTAAGAGCAAGTAATCACAAATACCCAGCTAGGCTTTAAGCAATAATTTCCTAACTTTTCTTCCACCTTTCTCTGTAATAGTCTCTCCCTGATTCCTGTTGGTCTAGTGCTCCTATTTCTGATTCCAATTGATTTTTGCTCAAATAAACTCTTAAAAATTTTCAGATGTCTTGGGTTATTTTTTAAAAACCTTAAATCTTGACCAGCTTCTTAGTTCCTATGCACTTAATCCAACCCTACAGAGTTGTCTGAGACTCAGGCTATTGTTTCAGGCTTGCTGTGCTCAGGGCAAATCCCTTTGCATCTTCATGGCCGTATTTTTGAGTCATGCTGTTCAAAAGTGCCTTCTGAGAGTCAGAAGGAGTGCTTTTGGCCAAATATTTTAGGAAGTAGAAAAAATGCAGTTTAATTGGTTTTAGAAATATTTATAAATCTCGTTTGTTCATTGACATAGGTTTTCACCTTAATTAGTTTGAATTGCACCGCTTTTACCACATTATAAAGATTTCTGTATCACAAGAGTGTTTGTCATTAGTCTATCAGTTAAATAAAATAGGTTGTCTAAAAAGTTTTTGAACTTTATTTTTAACTTATTTTCTGAATCAGTCTGCATTAAAGTTGCAGAAATATTTGAAAGCATATGCATTCTGACCCAGAGGGGAGATGCAGAGAAGAGTTGGGAGAACTAAAATGAAAAGAAAGAGAAGGAGGAGGGGGATGAAAAGGAAAAAAGAGGAAGAGGAGGAAGGGAGGAAGGAAGGAAGGAGGGAAGGAAGGAAGGAAGGAAGGAAGGAAGGAAGGAAGGAAGGAAGGAAGGAAGGAAGGAAGGAAGGATAGAAGGAAGGCAGAACACTCCTTTACACAGAAAACAATAATAAAAACAATAAATAATAGTTATCAGCTCTGGTGTGCTTAATTTGTGCTTGGCCCTGGTCTCATGCTAAGAACTTTATGTATCACTTCACTATCCAAGCTTCCTTTGCTTTTCTGGTCTGTGTTGAGGACACTTGGTTGCAGGTAACTCTCAATCATTTGTTCTTCCATTCCAGACACCAAAAAGAGCCTCTCATTTCCAATTCTGAAAATCCCAGGGAAGCTAGCCAATGATATGACTTGCTTCAGACATTCTCTCCTAGGCAGGCTGACCCGTGAATAGGATTTGGGTATTACTTCATAGGTGATGCCAATTGAATCTGATACCTATTCCTCAGTCTACTCTGAGAGTTGCTTTATTATTGTTGCTGAGAACTATTATATAGTTGCTTCAGATATAACCTTGAAAATAGTGAGAAAAAAAAGTCATTTCCATCTAAATTCCAATGCACGGTGTGTGTGTGTGTGTGTGTGTGTGTGCATGTGTGTTAGTATGTATGTAGAGAGAAAAAGAGACAAAAGTAATACCTACTCTTGCTTTTACACTATTAAAATTATACTTTCCACTAGCACTCATTGTTGGCAGTATAGTATATTATGCTGATTAGCTTTTCTCTGTGTGTTGTTTCATGAGAAGTTGATAAATGGAGCAGATAGGTATAAAATTTAAGACTGATGTTGTTTACTTCCACAGAAAAAGTGATTGTCATTATTTAAGATCTTAAAATGTTTAAATATGGGATTTTAAATAGATTACCTGAAAATATATTCACACTTTGAAGAAGTCTATTACACCCTATCACAGAAAATTACTTCAGCCAAAGTTAACTCTTCTGAATCACTTGGGATATTTATCTTGAACAGAACTGCTTTCCTTTTTCTTCCTTTTTAAAAAGTTCCATCACTATGTTAATTGTGTATTTCAATTCTAAATTTGATATAAAACAATATCTAATGAGCCCCTGAAATAATGTCTTTGCTATTTAGTACCTAAAGCAAATTGTTGTTTAAATATTGTGCTGATTCATAATTTTAAGGTTGTGGAAAGGAAACAAATATAGTAAAATCTTGAACTTAGAGGACAAGCTTTTACTTGTCCTCTCATGGAGAAAGTTCCATGGAGGTGATCTGGGAGGGAGATAAAATTTGCAAAATATTAGCACATAGTTATTAGATCATGGCATGGATTTAGTTGACATCACTTAGGGAAATGATAGAATAAATAATCATTTGGCTTTGAATAGCATTCTGTAAAACAGAAAAAAAAAGAGGTGGGACAAAACATAGCAAATATAGCCAACAAAGAAGATTTAGTTAGAAAAACAATTAGAATATATTATAAACAAGAGAAGTAGTATGTCTCAAAAAGGAGTGAGCCAAAGGTGTCAAATGAAACAGAAAATTAAGACCTAAAAATATCCTTGGGATTTGACATTTACTCCTTTGGTAAATAGATACTGAAAATCTACTATGTGCTATGAACAATGAACACAGATGAACAAAACAGACATACTCTTTTTCATCATGGAGATTATAGTCTAGTGGGGAAGAAAATCATAAAAGAAAAAAGTACTACCCTAAATCATGATGAGTGCTAAGTAGAAAATGAGGAGAGGAGACAGAATAACAGGAGTTCCCTAATTTATATTTGAAAGTTAAGACAGTCTTCTCTGAGTAAATGGCATTTAAATTGAGATCTGAAAAATGGCAGCTGAAAAGCGACCCCAGAGATTATATTTTCAAGGAGACAGAAGACTATATTCAGACTGCAGTGGGATGAAAAATTAATGTTACATGAAGACTTCAATTCTATTCAAGGACATTGAAAGTAGAAAAAAGTAAACCTTGGTAAAGGTGATCTGGAATGTCGGTGGGGGTTGGTTTCACTGAATCAGTGAGAATTATTGAATGAGAAAGTCAAAGGCAGGAATCTACAATCAAGTTGGAGGGACTGATTTTCAAAGGATCACACATACTTCATTTGGTTTTCATAGCAGAAATAGTTTTAAATGGTGGGAAATCACAGTAAAGTGTGAGGATACATAAGCTGATGGAAGGAAGTGAATTCAGTGGGTATATAGACAAGGGATTGACAAACTAAAGCCTGTATGTCAAACCAGCCTACCACCTAGTTTTCTAAGTAAGTGTTAATGGAACAAAGCCAGGTTTGTTCATTTACACATTGTCTATGGTTGCTTTCGTGTTACAACACAAGGCTTGAACAGTTGTGATGGCAGTGTGTGTACTGCAAAGCCTAAAATATTTACTTTCTGGCTCTTTACTGAAAAAAGTGTGCTGACACTAGGTACAGACTATTCTTTATTTGGAAGCAGGAAAAGAAATCTGATAGTAAGTAAGGAAGATACAAGATCCAGGGATTTGTTTGTTTGTTTGTTTTTAAAGGACAAGGTATGAAGTTTACAGGTTGAGAAGAAGAAGGAAGTGAAAGGAGGAAATTGAAATGATACAAAAAGTATAGAATTAATGAAAAAAAGAAGAAAAGACAAAACTCTAGAAGAGTCCACAGAGACTAGGTTTTTAAGGGGAAATAGAGGGAGTAGATAGTCAAAACAATGAAGGGGGGTAGTGTTAGTAATGCTTGATTTCCAGATCTATATTTTGCCTCCATGGGGGTATAGATATTCCCTTGTCTTGTGAAATCATTCCCTTTATAAGTATGCAACAGACTTTTGCCATTGATTTATTTAATGTTTTATTTTTATTTTTTTATTTTTTAAAAAAATATTTTATTTATTTATTTAATTGACAGAGAGAGAGAGAGACAGCGTGAGGGGGAACACAAGTAGGGGGAGTGGGAGAGGAGAAGCAGGCTTCTGGCCGAGCAGGGAGCCTGATGCGGGGCTCGATCCCAGGACCCCAGGATCATGACCTGAGCCGAAGGCAGACACTTAACGACTGAGCCACCCAGGTGCCCCTACTTAATGTTTTAAAGCTGAGTATTTATTGGTGCGGTTTTTTAGGCTAGCTTTGAAAAAATGTATTTATTTTGCCTATTTATGTACTCATTTGATATGATCCTCATCATCCAGCCATATTTTTGAGGAAACTACTTCAATATGTAATATCTACCAGTTTTAAATAACTTCTTTGTAGGCTCAAAATAGAATCGATCAGAAATTTGCAAAGAAAAATGGCTCGTTTGTTAAAAGAAAATGTCCAGAAAACAAAATAAAACATGACCCACTCCCCAAAACGTGTAGTTTTCCCAGGTAGAAAAATACGGATTTTCTTTGGACGAATCAAATTGAATGACACTGCTTCCTGCCTGAGAAGGCAACACCTGTCCTTCCATCACTGACGGATACTTAGGACACTGGATTACCCCTCTTGGTCCTCTGCTAACACGCTGAGAGATTTCTGACCTCGATTCTCTCTGAACATCTCCAGCTCTCGTGTTCACTGAGAACAAATCTCTGGCTTCCAATCAACTTTGTGGACTGTCCTCTGACCCACTACATATGTGGTGTCATTACTCATCACACTGTAGAATGGGCTGCTCCCTTCTTTTCAGATCCTGGCTGGCATGACCTTCATACCCATACCGGCAGAACACAAAGCTCAGACCATACCACCCATCAACTCAGAACCCCTGATTTTATTTTATTTTATTTTATTTATTTATTTATTTTTTTAAAGATTTTATTTATTTATTTGACAGAGAGAGACACAGCGAGAGAGGGAACATAAGCAGGGGGAGCGGGAGAGGGAGAAGCAGGCTCCCCGCAGAGCAGGGAACCTGATGCGGGGCTCGATCCCAGGACCCTGGGATCATGACCTGAGCCGAAGGCAGACGCTTAACGACTGAGCCACCCAGGCGCCCCTGACACTGCAGATTGATTTTTTATAAGAAAGTTAATTTTTTTTTTTTTTTAAGATTTTATTTATCTGACAGCACAAGTAGGCAGAGTGGCAGGCAGAGGCAGAGGGAGAAGCAGGCTCTCCGCTGAGCAGGGAGCTGGACAGGGGGCTCCATCCCAGGACCCCGGGATCATGACCTGAGCCGAAGGCAGTCGCTTAACCAACTGAGCCACCCAGGCGCCCCAGAACTCCTGATTTTAAAACAGTAATGTGAATACCCACGCCATAATCTGAGCAGAGCGGGAAAATGTTGAACTGAGGGTATGACCCTGTTCCACGAAGGATGCAGGGTTTGGAGTATTAATCATGAGTGAGATAGGAAAACTGAGTTGTGCAAACAGAAGAAATTGTAGAGTTTCTATTTGCCACTTTCTTCCTGCAGATCATTTCCATACGTGGGTCTCTCTCTTTCTAGCAGCAGTCTGCTTTTTGTGCCATCCGATTCTGATCCATGCTCTTACACTTGTCATCTGCTTCATTGTAAGCACACTGCCCAGAGAGAGGGCCCTCAGTTTGATCTACCACCTTTCATTCAGTTTCTGACCATAGCCGCTAGGCTTAACTCCAACGAGGGTCCCCAAATTGTTCCTGTTGGACTTTACCAAAAGCTGTTCCCATATATGTTATCTGGAAATTCTACTTTATCTATATTGTAGGTTTTCTTTTCGTTTTTTTCTTTTCTTTTTTTCTCTTTTCTTTTCTTTTTTTTTCTTTTCTTTTTTTCTTTTCTTTTCTTTTCTTTTCTTTTCTTTTCTTTTCTTTTCCCTTTCCTTTCCTTTCCTTTCCTTTCCTTTCCTTTCCTTTCCTTTCCTTTCCTTTCCTTTCCTTCTTTCTTTTCTTTTTTAAAGATTTTACTTACTTGACAGGGACTCAGAGAGAGAGGGAACACAATCAGGGGGAGTGGGAGAGGGAGAAGCAGGCTTCCTGTGGAGCAGGGACCCCAACGTGGGGGGAATCATAACCTGAGCCAAAGGCAGACGCTTAACAACTGAGCCACTCAGGTGCCCCTATATTGTATGTTTTCTATTCAGATTTGAACTCTACTACCAACCATCTTACGAAATGCTCGCTGCCAATTATTCCATGTCTAGATTATATTATTTTTAGAGAAATCTCAGAGTTATTTTGGAAGTTTACATATTCTAGTATAATGACTTTTTTCACAGATACATTTTGTTTGACTCAGAATGGGTTTGTGTTTACACTTCTTATTTTGGCTGCTTTTAATTATTAGCCTACTTTTTGTCAGAATGCTGCATGTCAACTACAGATTTCTGATTCCTCTTAAAAATTTGTTCACTTATCAATGTAGGGCTCACATTCCTTTATGGAAACAATGAGGAAAAGCAATTGCCCACTTTAGACTTCCTGTGTTCTATATAGAACCCAGCACTCTGTACTTCTTTTTCTTCTGAGTTTTTATTTAAATTCTAGTTAGTTAACATACAGTGTAATACTAGGTTCAGGTATAGAATTTAGTGATTCAACACTTCCATTCAACACCTGTTGCTCATCACAAGTGCCCTCCTTAGTCGCCATCACCTATTTAACTCACTTCCTCACCCACCTCCCCCATCAGTTTGTTTTCTATAGTTATGAGTCTGTTTCTTAATTTGCCTCTCTTTTTTCCCCCTATATTTGCTTATTTTGTTTCTTAAATTCAACACGAGTGAAATCATATGGTGCTTGTTTTTGTCTGACGACTTATTTTGTTTAGCATAATACTCTCTAGCTCCATCCATGTCTTTGCAAATGGCAAGACTTCATTCTTTTTTATGGCGAGTAATATTCCATTGTGTGTGTGTGTGTGTGTGTATACACATATACCACTTCTTCTTTATCCACTAGTCAGTTGATGGACATTTGGGCTCTTTCCATAATCTAGCTATTGTTGATAATGCTGCTATAAACATCGGGGTGCATGTATCCCTTCGAATCAGTATTTGTGTAACCTTTGGGTAAATACTTAGTAGTGCAATTGCTTAATCATAGGGCAGTTCTATCTTTAACTTTTTGAGGAAACTCCAGACTGTTTTCCAGAGTCACTGCACCAGTTTTCATTCCCACCAACACTGTCAGAGGGTTCCCCTTCTCTGCATCCTTGCCAACGCCTGTTGTTTCTTGTGTCATTTATTTTAGCCATTCTTACAGGTGTGAGGTGATATCTCATTGTAGTTTTGATTTGTATTTCCCTGCTGATCCATGATGTTGAGCATCTTTTCATGTGTTCTGCCCATTTTTCACTGGATTATTAGTTATTTGGGTGTTGAGGTTTATCAGTTCTTTCTAGATTTTGGATACTAACGCTTTATCAGATATGCCATTTGCAAATACTTTATGCCATTCCAAAGGTTGGCTTTGAGTTTTGTTGATTGTTTCCATTGCTGTGCAGAAGCTTTTTATCTTGATGAAGTCTCAATATTTCATCTTTGCTTTTGTTCTCTTGCCTCAGGAGACATATGTAGGAAGAAGTTGCTATGGCTGAGGTCAATGAGGTTATTGACTGTGACTCCTCTAGGATTTTCATGTTTTCAGGTCTCACATTCAGGTCTTTAATCCATTTATTTTTGCGTATGGTGTAAGAAAGTGCCCCAGTTTCATTCTTTTGCACATTGCTGTCCAGTTTTCCCAACACCATTTGTTGAAAAGACTTTCTTTTTCCCATTGGATATCCTTTCCTGTTTTGTGGAAGATTAATTGACCATAGAGTTGTGGGTTCATTTCTGGGTTTTCTGTTCTGTTCCATTGATCTATGTGTCTGTTTTTGTGCCAATACCATACTGTCGTGATCACTGCAGCCTTGTAACATAACCTGGAGTCTGGAATTGTGATGCCTCCAGCTTTCTTTTTCTTTTTCAAGATTGCTTTGCTGTTTGGGGTCTTTTGTGGTTCCATACAAATTTGAGGATTGTTTGTTCTAGTTCTGTGAAAAATGCTGGTGGTATTTTGATAGGGATTACATTAAATTCTTTAAGTAGTGCTTTAACAGTATTTGTTCTTTTAATCCATGATCATGGAATATTTTCCCATTTTTATTTGTCATCTTCAACTTCTTTCATCAGTGTTCTGTAGTTTTCAGAGTACAGATCTTTTACTTCTGTGGTTAGGTTTATTCCTAGGTATCTTATGGTTTTTTTGGTGCTGTTGTAAATGGGATTGATTCCTTGATTTCTTTTTCTGCTGCTTCATTATTGGTGTATAGAAATGCAACAGATTTCTGTACATTGGTTTTGTAGCATGCAGCTTTATTGAATTTATATATTCTAGCATTTTTTTGGTGGAGTCTTTTTGGTTTTCTATATAGAGTATCATGCCATCTGCAAATAGTGCAAGTTTTACTTCTTCCTTGCTGATTTAGATGCCTGTTATTTCCTTTTGTTGTCTGATTGCTGAGGGTAGGACTTCCAGTATGTTAAATAACAGTGGTGAGAGTGGACATCCTTGTCTTGTACCTGACTGTAGAGGAAAAGCTCTCAGTTTTTCCCCATTGAGGATGATATTAGCTGTGGGTTTTTCCTATATGGCCTTTATTATTTAACTTTCTGTTTTAAAGCTACAATGTTTCTATAGGAAAGAAAATGTTTAATTAAGCAGATGTTTCTCTGACGCTTTGCTATGTGTAAATAACAAAGTGTTTTATCAATTTGTGAGAACTCTCAGAATACAGTGCAAAGAAGAACACACCCATGAAGGTGTATAAGTACTATTATTAGTACAGCTATTTAAAAATATTTAAATCATTTATTGCCATTAGTTACATCATTTCAATATACACACTGCATAGAAATGCATAGATATTTTTTTAAACACTGGCAATAAGATTTTAGATATGTGGCCAGCTGTCAGTTGTCTCACGATCATTAAAGAAGTCCATTAAGTAAATGGAATTATTTATTTTAGATGTCTCATAATACCAATTATTCATTAATTGTAATTGGAACTAGTTCATCATAATTTTGATGTGTATCTGATTGTTGTGTCTTCTTTTATTCTTGCTGTGTAAGTGCACCCTCCCTTTCATCAGTGTTATTAATCTCCCCCAAACCAGGAAGGAACTTATTTACAAACTACATGTATAAAGCAAGGTTATTATTTTGTTTCTCGTTTTCTCTACACTGCTTAAGAGTCATCGTGCCTTACTATGTGTATGTAATTCCTGAAAGATGAGTACAGTGACTTAGATATGGTAGGTACTCAATAAATACCCACTGAATTGCTTCGACAGCCAGAGGACCATAAACAGCACTTCAGAAATAATGTATTGGCTGCTCTAGTTGATGGTTTATGAGGTATGAAGAGAGAAGTTGTACTTCTTCGTGGAGGCTATGAATTTAATTCTGCAGCTCAAGAGAGTGAATTTCTATAAACTCTTCATTGCTCTAAACTATGCAGATGTAAATAGCCCAACTTCTCTGGCTTAGCAAGCATAACAGTACTCCAAGTACTAAAACTTTTTAAGAAAATGTTTCTGGAAAACCCCATGCCTTATTCAGTGATTAATGATCATTATAGCTGAAGATTTGTGGCAAAGAGACATTTAAGTATGAGTAAATCATCTGACATTGATTTGAGTTTTCATTAAACATTTTAGAAGTAAAATGTAATACAGAAAAACTCATAGTCATAGGTGTACATGTTGATCAATTACTTCAGAGTCAACACAACCATGGAACCATCACCAAGATCTGGAAATCAGGTACTACCAATATCCTATAAGCTGCTCTTTGTCATTTTTCCCAACCACTAACGTCTCCTCCAAAGAGAGAAATTATCCTGATTTTATAATGCCTATATCAGTTTTTGATTTTCAATATCTGGCTTCTGTCTCTCAATATTATATTTGTGGCATTCATTATCTCTTCGTGTTATAATAGTATTTCATTCATTTTCATGTTGCATATTATATTGTGTAAATGTACCAGAAGTTATTTTTAATTAAGCTGTTGTTGGACATTTAGGTTGTTTCTCAGTTTTTGGACGTTACTGGTATTTCTTCTATAAACATTCTTAAACATGTATTTTGGTTGCTATATCTGGGTATATTATTGGGTATATACTAAGAGTGGATATTCTGGGACACATGCTATGTATAGGGTCAACTTTAGTATCCATTATTCAAAAATGCTCCAAAGTAATGATGTCAATTGATACTACCTAGAGAATCATATGGAAATTCTAATCGCTGCATATCTTTAACATGGAGTATGATTAGTCTTTTAAAATTTTAGCCATTCTGTTTTCTGTGTAAGTGCTAATGTTTTTATTGAAATAATCTACACATTCTTGCCTTTCTTCAGGCACAAGAGAATCTCTCTTCATATAGATTAATCCATTCTTGTGGTTTTTCAGATTAGAGACCATTTCTTAGTTATTTTTAAGAATATGCTAAAACATTTTCTAAGGAAATTTGGAAAGTAATAAAAGTGTAGAACTAGGAATAAGAATTGATATGTCTAAAATATTTCCCACTTAAAAAGAAAAATAAGAACACCTAAAGTATCCTTGTGTCTAATATCAGAACCTGAGTAGTAATTGCCCAGTAAGGAAAGACCAAAAGCAGTGAACGGCTGTCAAAAGAACCATGAGTCCTAGTAATTCAGGCAAATCAGAATGAAAAATCACAGAATCCAGCTAAGGAAAGGAGAGGTTGTCAGGAAAAACACATGTAAGTAAACAAAGATTTACTTGAGAAAAACAAGCAAAAATAGAAAGGACTAAGAAGAGAACACTAAGAAACTTAAAACCTAGACCCCAAAACAGAATTTTGGTATCTGAAGTTCAGGGTAACAATAAAAATGACATTTAAAAAATTTTACCCTGAACTATCACTGAACTTGATTCATCTCTAAACATGAAAGTGCAAATTTTGACAAATACATTCATCTTAATGGAGTTGGGGTGGCCAGATCTAGAAGGAGTCTGGCAGAGATATTCTCAGCCACTAATCACAATACAGGAGAGAAGAGCCATGTTGTGGATACACACTGCTTTAGAAATAAACAAGGTTTAATCATCAAGGGCAGAACTCCATTTTTCTGCAGATTTATAGAATCCTAATCTTTTTTTTTTTTTTTAAGATTTTATTTATTTGATAGAGAGAGACACAGCGAGAGAGGGAACACAAGCAGGGGGAGTGGGAAAGGGAGAAGCAGGCTTCCCGTGGAGCAGGGAGCCCGATGCGGGGCTCGATCCCAGGACGCTGGGATCATGACCTGAGCCGAAGGCAGACGCTTAATGACTGAGCCACCCAGGTGCCCCAGAATCCTAATTTTCTACCTGAAAAATAATTTTCATTATTTTTCTCCTTCAACTGAATATGTCAGTTAGAAGGTTTAACTTTGCAGAAAGCCAAACCCTTAGCAGAGTTCCATTTTAACTGTATTGAGTTGCCCTTGAATGTTTTCTAATAACATAGAAATGGTGTCTCATTCACGGGAATTATAGCAGCAAATGATTTTAAATAGGCAATAACAAAGTAAATAGTAGCAGGTAAGAAAAGACTTTATTCTACATTCACTGACATGTCCACTGGGGTAAATTTGAAATTCTTTTATAGCAGGATTCCTGCCTCAGAAAATAGAATGAAACTGAATGTTTATGTTTCAAAAGGTTTCTACAGCATCTCCCAAGTCAGTTCTTAAAAGCCCCTTTTAGAAATTCAAGGAGAATTTTAAAGTTTGGAAGGCTTAAATCTGTATTTTTATTTTAATCTTTTGACTATTACCTCTGCATAAAGAATGTGATAGCACCAGAGTATTTTCATTGTCTAAAAATAAAAATAAAACTTAATGTCTACAGAAAACTATGTCATTCATGCCAATTAGTCACTTTTATGCACCAGTTTATGATATTAAAATGGCAACCATATAGATTAAAAATATCTTTCCTTAAAGTTATGCTAGCATCTCACATTTGCATTATATATAAATGTATATCATGTCTTTATATCTTTTATTTAGAATTAAATTATGTGGGAATTTTACAGTTATTTACCCTATATTTTTTAAGTAATAAAATCATACACACACATAGTATATATATATACATATATATACATGTATACCTTTCAAAAAATACACATATACATGTGTATATGTATATGTACACTTTATAAAAATGTGCATACATTTTTGAAAATGATAAAAATTCTTGGCTAATTTAGATATTGAATATAAACAGTTTGTATTTTCCCCACATATGGATATGTTTAATAATGACAGAACCCCAAGACAGATGTTTACCCCTCTTCCATGTAAAAGTCCAGATAAAGAGTCCAGAGCTCATGTGTGGCTCTGGTGTTGGCGACTCATTCTTTCTATGTCATCTTGCCTCTGTGTGCAGCCTCCATTCACAAGTGGCTCAAAGTGATTTTTTCCAGTTACTAAAATTCCAGTTGATGTTGACAAGAAGACAAAATAGAAAGAAAGGCGCATTCTTGCTAAGATACTTCCTAGAGTTTGCGTTTATGGTTTCCACTGACATCCTTCTTGTCACAGTTTAAACTTGTGCTTGATCATGTCCCAAAAAAGAGGCTGGAAAATACAGTACTTATTCTGAGTGGCCATAGGTACAGGTAAGTATGTTATTACTATAAAATAAGAGATTATGGTGACTGAGGAACGTTTTGCAGTCTATGCTTCAACCAACTATCGATAGTGGTGATGTTGGAAAGTGTATTTAAATATATATATATATATATGTATATACATATTATACATATACATATACATATATATATATATATATATATATATATATATTTAGTATGATATTGGACTAGGAGCATGTGAAAAAATACATAAATAATGTATATTAACCAAAGTTAAAAATACGTATTGTTCTGTTGTTGAAGTTACTGAATTGGAAGGCTGATGCCTCAATTGATTCTATTAGAAATATATTTCTATGTGTGTATTTAGGGCAAAAGTAATGCTAAGAAATTTTTAAAAAGCAATGTTATTTCTTTAAAACTAATAATAAAAAACCCAAACTCGTGACATTTAAGTGACATTCTGGGGTCTAATACTCTTTCAATGTTGCTTTCAGTGTAGACATCAGCTTCAGATGAAGATATAACTTTTAAGAATCATTCAGATATTATAATGAGAAAAAAACACGTAAAGCTCTATAAAATCCTCTAAGCAAAATACTTTACTTTTTATTTTTTTTTAAGATTTATTTATTTATTTTATTGAGAGGGAACATGTGTGCAAGTGTGGGGAGGGACAGAAGAGGAAAGAGAGAAGAGAGAGAAGCCTCAAGCAGACTCCCTGCTGAGCACAGACCCCCGAGGAAGGGCTCCATCCTAGGACCTGAGATCATGACCTGAGCTGAAATCAAGAGCCAGCCGCTGAACCAACTGAGCCATCCAGGGGCCCCTAAACAAAATACACTTTAATAAGAGTAGAAGGAAGGAAGAGACTATAACTGATTTCAAAATAAAATTTGAGATCAAAGCCGAACACAATTTTTCACAAATTTTGATCCAGAATTTAGACTTATGTGAATATAAGCACAAAGATAAGAGTTATCTGGATGTTCACTATGGCACTGCTTATAGTAGTGAAAATGTACAGAAACTTAAATGATTAATAACAGGCAGCTAATTGAATAAATTATAGCACATTGGAAAATGGAATATTACCCATAGAAATGAAGCTGTTAAAGTAGTTGTGTTGGACTAGAAATATATTTAGGCTCTAATACTCTTTGAGCGAAAAAAAGTACAAAACACTATGTGCGAGATGATCCAAATTTTGCAATACATGTGTGCAATGTAACATGTGTGCACATGCATTGATGTGTCTAGAAAGAAATATACCAAATGTTAAAAGCAATTGTTATCTCTAGTGGAATTTTGATAATCAAGATTTTCTATCTTTTCATATTATGAGACTAACACTTTCCCTCCTGTGCTAAAAAGGCACTATGGTTTTCTAGTTTTTCAAAACTTAACATAAGTTATCTGAAAATTAGTACAAAAAGTGCAAAATATAAAGGGATATGATAGGATAATTTTAATGAAGCAGAAAATATTGAAAATACATAATTTAGTGAAAGGCAGATTATATACCAAAATACATGTACGAACCCTCTTTAGTAAAAGTAATGTAATATGTATTATGATACAAACTACAGTATGTAAACCAAAAGTTATTTGTGGCTCATTTTGGGATTGGGGCCCTGGATTTATTTTTCTAATAAAATAAATGCTGTATATTTGAGAATTTAGTCATATTATTAAGCATTACTTTATGATTGCCAAGTGCTATGGCTTCCAAGAGTTTCTGTTAGAGTCACAAAATAGGCCCATTGCATGCTCCTTTTTTTTCTTACCATCCACCCACATATTAAAGCCATGAGAGCCTAAGGGAAGCTATTCATGTCTACAGAATTATCAAATTGCTGACAGGAAAATTCTAGGTAACTGGCATCCTGTAGTTCTGAATATATTAATGGAGGTAACACCTAAAAATACTTGCATTAAAGGAAATCTAATGGAATTACATCATTTACCATTTATTGTGAATCAACTGAACCTGCAAAACATGTCTGGTGGCAGGAGTCCAACAGTTAAGAAAGTGTGCAGGCACATCAGCCCCTCCAGAGAAGCAGTACTGTCTTCCACATTACTCTTTTTTTTTTATTTTATTTTATTATGTTATGTTAATCACCATACATTACATCATTAGTTTTTGATGTAGTGTTCCATGATTCATTGTTTGCGTATAACACCCAGTGCTCCATGCAGAACGTGCCCTTCTTAATACCCATCACCAGGCTAACCCATCCTCCCACCCCCTCCCCTCTAAAACCCTAGTTTGTTTCTCAGAGTCCATAGTCTCTCATGGTTCATCTCCCCCTCTGATTCCCCCCCCTTCATTTTTCCCTTTCTACTATCTTCTTTTTTTTTTTTTTTAAACATATAATGTATTACTCGTTTCAGAGGTACAGGTCTGTGATTCAACAGTCTTACACAATTCACAGTGCTCACCATAGCACATACTCTCCCCAACGTCCATCACCCAGCCACCCCATCCCTCCCACCCTCCACCACTCCAGCAACACTCAGTTTGTTTCCTAAGATTAAGATTTCCTCATATCAGTGAGATCATATGATACATGTCTTGCTCTGATTGACTTATTTTGCTCAGTGTAATACCCTCTAGCTCCATCCACGTCGTTGCAAATGGCATGATTTCAGGGGTTTTTTGATGGCTGCATAATATTCCATTGTATATATACACCACATCTTTATCCATTCATCTGTTGGTGGACATCTTGGCTCTTCCATAGTTTAGCTATTGCGGACATTGCTGCTATAAACATTGGGGTGCATGTACCCCTTCAGATCATTACATTTGTATCTTTGGGGTAAATACCCAGTAGTGAAATTGCTGGGTCATAGGGTAACTGTATTTTCAACTTTTTGAGGAACCTCCGTACTGTTTCCAATTCGCTCTTTAAGCAGAAGGTCAAACCTTCTCTTTACAAGATTACAGGTTAGCCAGGAGCTTACACATAATGCCAGCATCCAGTAGAAAATAGTTTCTATCGAGTGTGTTGCCTCTAAAGCCATTTACATCTGGAAATTTTGAGTCTATATTGTGTTAGTGTTTTCAAGAGCTAGTTGTAGAAACCTAAGCCAAAAAAATGAAAGTGACTATAAAGGGAACTTTTTTGGTTCACCAAAATAGAAGTGCCTAGGTAGAATCTGTTTCAGGGACCTCTGGATTCAGAGTCTAGAATGACCTATCTCGGTCTGTCTCTTTCTCCTTCTCTCCCCTCACCCCTTCCAGCTGCTGTTATTCCTTGCCTGAATTTCGGTAACCGTTTCTAAGTGGTGGATCTAAAACATATCCCACCACCTACCTTCCATACCTGGAGGATTTGCTAGACGTGAATTAACCCCTAAATCACCCCACAAAACACACACACACACACACACACACACAGATCACTCTCCACAGTAAAGTTAGAGAAGTATTTTCAAATTACAAATTTGATTATGTCCCGTTTCATAGTCTCCTGTTAAGATGCATCCATGGCTTCCCAGAATCCTGAACTTGGCCTGCAGAGCCCTTTAGTATATGGCCACTTCCTCCCTCCACTTTCTTCTTTCAGCACTTTTCCTTTATCTTTCTTTACAAAACAGTGACTTTTCTTTCTCTTAAATGGACACTGTCTCTTTGCTAAAGGATCTTCCCCCTGTCCATAAACTTTTCTTCACTCTTCTCTTTGACAAGTTAATCCTGATTAGGTTTTAGATCTTAGCTAAATGTATTTGTTTCCTATTGCTACTTAACATTACCACAAATGTAGTGGCCTAGAACAACAAAAGTTATTCTCTTTCAGTTTTGGAGGGAAGAAGTCCTAAACAATCTCACAGGGCTAATGTCAAGATGTTGGCAGGGTTGGTTCTTTCTGAAGGCTCTGGGGAAGAATCCGTTTCATTGCCTTCTCTAGTTTCTAGAGGAAGCCTCAATTCCTTGGCTCATGGCTCTTTCTCCATTTCCAAACCCAGCAGGATTACATCTTCAAATATTTCTCTCTGACTCTGGCCCTCTGATTCCATTATCACATTGACTTCTCTGACTCTGATTCTCCTGTTGATTCTTATGAGGACTCTTGCAATTATATTGGGCACACCAGAATGATCCAGAATAATCTCTCCATCTCAAAATCCTTAACTTAAGGATATCTGCTAGGTCTCTTTTGCTACGTAAGTTACTATATTCATAGGCGCCAGGGATTAAGAAATGGCCACCTTTGGAGGAGCATTATTCTGTCTACTCTGCTGACTACTTTTCATACTTTTGATAGAAACTTTTCCAGACCTCCTTTATTTGGTGAAATCTCTCTAATATGTACTATTGATCTTCATAAGTCTTATGAAAGCAAACACTGTATCTGTTTTAGGGACCATTCTAACTACAGCGTCTAGCACAGCATCTGCAAAATAGTAGACATCAATAAATATTGTTGATGAACAAATTAATTTTCCTGTTAATATCACCTTCCCAGATTTGTCTTATCACTGTAGCCACAGATATGTAACACAATGACTGGCTCATCTTAAATCATATGCCTATCTATATGACAGATGAATTGGATTTGTTACTTGAAAGACTAGGGTGTGCTTGGCATTTACAAACAAAAGCTATTATACTGCCATTTTGTATTTTGTCTTCTAATTTGCTAACACTGACACAACTTTCTTAGAGTCAAATAAGGCCAACAGACCTGAAACTTGATTTACCAATAAATATGGACTATAAATTTCAGGAGTTATTCCATCTTGAAGAAAATTATTAGATGTTCTTCTGGGAAGATAATCTATATAAGAATAAAACTTGGTAGTTTTTAGACACTATTCAATCAGATATACAAAATTATACTATTTAGGGGAACCGAACTTGGGAGTCTCAACATTGGGTACAGCCAGGCAAAATATGAAATTATAGGCAGAATGACACATATTTTCTTGATTCTTAAAAAAGTAGGATGCATTTTAAATCAAGCCTTAGAGTCCCAATGAATATTGATAAAACAAAGGCAGGATCACAGTTCTTAGAAAATACTGGAAAACAGGTTATTCAATGAAGTCCCTAATTAAAGCCCATGGCATTTCAGGTAGGCTACAAACTAGAAGGAATACACATACACATATATACAGACACACTCATTTTCAGTTCCTAAATAAATGAATTTTTTTAAAAAAATGAAAGTAAGGCCAAAAATATACCCTGGTGGGTATATATGTACAAGGCAGAGTTCTGCTATAATGAGAAAAGCAGCAAATTCTTAATATACCACAGATCTTTTATACTCAGAGCCAGAGATGGATTCACCATGAAGCCTAAGAAGCTTAAGTATCAGGGCTTCTCACTTTTTGGATGACTTCCAAAGACCTTGGAGAGACCCTAGCAATGTGTTTACATAGCCTCACTTTTGTGTAAAATAGGCAAAATTAAGATTTTTGTATTGCAATTGATTAAAACAACACTCCAAATTAACCTTTGGTTTTCCTCATTTACCATTGTGCTAATTGCATTAGAAGTGCTGAGGGCATTTTGGGGATCCAGTTAATGGGAAGTTGAGTTGGGAATTCAATATATGTCTGTATCTTGGATGTATTTATGAGGCTTTAGTTGCCTTTGTCAACATTTACAACACTGCTAGGTGTCTGATGTAGAAATGAATACTCCTCACCAGGAATACTCCTCACCAAACTGCTGGTATCCCCTCACTGTTACATGACTGTTCATGATGTGTCACAATAAAAACATATCCTTTGACAACCAGCACCAAATATATATAGGTATGGAATAGAATGAAGCATGTACAGAATAGATCCAGAAGGCACTCTAACAAACATTCTTATAATTAAAGATAAAGTTTTATGGGTTTTCCCAAAGTATTCCTAAAATTTGCTTTGGTATCTCCAACAGTGAATTAAAAAGATTTAAGAAATAAACTATCAATAAAGAAATATTTGTGGGGCGCCTGGGTGGCTCAGTAGGTTAAGCGACTGCCTTCAGCTCAGGTCATGATCCTCGAGTCCCGGGATCGAGTCCCACATCGGGCTCCCTGCTCGGCAGGGAGTCTGCTTCTCCCTCTGACCCTCCTCCCTCTCATGCTCTCTGTCTCTCATTCTCTCTTTCTCAAATAAATAAATAAAATCTTTAAAAATAAAAATAAAAAAAAAGAAATATTTGTCAAACAATATTAAAAGAAATATATCCAGTCTTCCCTCAAGAATTGCTGAACAAAATATTTTACCATTTCATATATCAGCATTTTGTATACTATTTTATATGTATATAGTATATACTAACAATTTACTTCAGTTTGAAGGACTTTTTTCCACATATTGGGCTCTCTTGATTCCTCAGATAATCTTCACTAGCAAGACTATGAGTTCATTAGAAGAAAGAGTAGAGTCATTGCTCACATGCCCACAAAATATCACTATTTCTATCTGTGTAGTGTTGGAGAAGCCTTATTTCCCAAAATACCCATGGTCTACCTTATGACTGTGTCTCAAACCTGTTGAATCTGAGTGGCTATGTCCCTGAATTTGAACCAAGAACCAAATAGATTTTCCATAGAATAAAGATTTTCCATAGAAACAAAGTAAAATCTATGATACTTTGTTTCACACACAAAAGACTCATTTTTGAGAACAGAGATGGACCACTCTTATTTTTGGAAGAACTGTCCCACACAAGATGTAAACTGTATCCTGAAGAATAGATAAAGATGACATCACTGCTGATTAGTGGGAGAAGAGATGAACCACAACATTATTAGCTTAACTCTGGGCCAATCAGAGCCTGGGGTCAAGTGAATAATGTGACCAATGCTGCACATCTGAAAAGGCCTCAAACTCATCAGTTATATATAAATGAGTTTTACATATATAGTTACAGAATGTCAGAATTTAAACAGGATGTTGCTCACAAAACTTTAAATTTATATACCATTACTAGTTTTACCACCTAGAGACACAATGAACTAGTTTTATAAAAATATTAAATCAGGGCGCCTGGGTGGCTCAGTTGGTTAAGCGACTGCCTTCAGCTCAGGTCATGATCCTGGAGTCCCGGGATTGAGTCCCACATCGGGCTCCCTGCTCGGCGGGGAGTCTGCTTCTCCCTCTGACCCTCCTCCCTCTCATGCTCTCTGTCTCTCATTCTCTCGCTCTCAAATAAATAAATAAAATCTTTAAAAAAATATATTAAATCAAAAAATTATCAGTTAAGGGCAAATTGTACTGAATTTTATAGTGCAATATATATACATCAAAAATATTGTAACTACATAATAGACATAATAGATCTTAGAAAATTCTAAGTTTAAGATAAATAATAATTTATTTCTAAATAGCAAAGACATTAGGGAAGACCCAGACAGTTCCAGTCAGAGCTGAACCAACTCTATTGGTTGAATGAAACCATCTCTCTTGGTTGCACGGTTCAATTAACTCAGCTGTAAAAAACTAATAGAGGAGAAAGGATAAATAAAACAAGGCCTGGTATTCTAGAAGGTTGCCAAGCTGATAGTAGACCTCAGGTTTCTTAATATCAAGTATAATGTAAATAGAGAGAGAGAGAGAACTGATTGTGAGAGGAAGGAAGGGAAGGAAAGAGAGGAAGAGAGAAAAAGAGGGAGAGGCAGAAAGAAACAGATACTACCCTTCAACTTAGAGATATAATTACAGGATTTGCTTGCTGGGAAAGCATAAATGAAGAGGGAAAATATAGCATAAACACCTAAGAGTATCTTGGAAGTAAGAAATTTGAGCTAGGATTTGGATTTATGGAGTAAAAATTAAATGTAGAATATAGACATATAGAGAGTCAAAAATATTAGAAAGATTTTAGAGTATATCAAATTCATCCTTTGATGGTCCTTCTTCCAGGACACTCTTAAGGTGTTTATACTATTTTTTTCTTTGTGAAAGAAGCTGCTTTGTAGTTATACTTTAAGTGTATGATCTCTATGGTATGAATTTTAATTGTTTTCTTATCCTGTGTTTATGGTTTTCTAAGTCACATGGCCTGTATC
This sequence comes from Mirounga leonina, assembly GCF_011800145.1. NCBI lineage: Eukaryota > Metazoa > Chordata > Mammalia > Carnivora > Phocidae > Mirounga > Mirounga leonina. The sequence goes on along the minus strand of NW_023270323.1, from coordinate 52,632,189 downwards.
TAGAAATGCTCTTAGAGACACCTTGTGTCTGGTTGCATAGTTTCCTGTAGATTAGCAGAAGAGGGTCTAGACAGAAGGGTTGGAGTGGAAACTACAGATGAGATATATATTTAAGGGAAGTATGTTTTCTTATTCTCAGCTTGAAGAAGATCCAGATTAACTGAGAATAATGCATTTTTATTGAATGCCTAATTTATGTCATGCTGTGTCCATAAATATGTCAATGCTGATTATAGTTTTATGGTTCTTTGATACCTATATATGAATAGATCAGAATTTCTCAGAGCATATTCTGAAATCATTGACATCCAGTGTTTTTCATATCTAAGTTACTTGGATCCACTCCAAGAGTACAGATTGAGACTTGCTGGTACTGGAATTCAGAAATTAACATGTTTTGCTTTTATACTAATAGTTGCAATTCATTAGAATGAGGTCATAATGCTAGACATAAATCATCACTATCAAACTGAACAAAGTCATACTATTATAATCTAAAATGTAAGGTTAAAGGAACAAAATTCCAAATTGAATTCCAAATTGAAATTCAGTTTCCACGCATGAAATCAGTTATATAAATCAGTATTTTGTAAGATATTTTTGGAAAAAAATTTCAGTGTGTTAAAAATGAAAGAGAAGAAACCACAATAACATCAAAGATAGGTGTATGTCCCCAATGGGATAATATACTTGTATAAAGTCAAATTTGGGCCAATTTATCAAGAAGATTTTTGAAACTACCCATCTATTTCAAATAAGAAAATGTTGTCCAAATTGCCCTTGCAAAATGAAACAAAAATGAAGGTAATGCTATACATTGAAAAGAAAAAAAAAGTGAAACATATAGGGGAAAGAAAAAGATTAAGAATTTCCAAAATCTGACAGTGAACACTGATAATGGATGCATTTTATGAATCTATATGAGCAAACATGATTATCCTTGGTGAAATACAGATTAAAATCCCCAGACTTCCAGAAAAATTTAGTAAGCCTTTACTTTTTTTGTGTTTATTTATTGTGTTAAAAAACACATAACATAAAATTTACCTTCCAAAGCATACAGCTCAGTAGTGTCAATATAGTCACATTGCTGTGAAACATTTCCAGAAATTTTCCATTTTGCAAAACTGAAACACTACACCTCTTAAACAATAACCCTTCTTCACCCTTTCACTCATTCCCTGGTGACCACCATTCTTTCTGTTTCTGTGAATTTGATTAATTTGGATACCACATACAAGTGAAATTCTATGGTGTTTGTCCTTTTATGACTGGCTTATTACACTTAGCACAAAATACGGTATATATATATGATAGAATATTATTCAGCCTTAAAAAGGAAGGAGGTCCTGTCTCATGCTACAGTATAAGACTTTACTTTTTTAAAAAAGATTTATTTATTCATTTTGGAGGGAAAGAGAGAGAGAGAGCATGTGCATAGGGGGGAGAGGCAGAGGGGGAGAGAGAACCTGAAGCAGACTCCACGCTGAGTGCATAGGGCTTGATCTCATGACCTTGAGATCATAACCTGAGCCAAAACCAAGAGTCAGAGGCTCAACCTACTGCACCAACCAGGTACCCCGAGACTTTACTTTTATATTAAATTCTAAATGCCCTTGACTTTATACTTGTAAATTTGGTATTTTTTACTGGTTTAAATGGACATCTCAATGACCCTATCTTAAGAGAGAAAAACATACGACAACCTTATCCAAAATCTAATATCACTAATATCCTCTTTAAGTCATCCTTACAGTTTATCAAAACTGCCATATATAGAAGAAAGCATAGATAGATGATAGCTATCTAGGTAGGTAGGTAGGTAAATAGTAGATAGATGGATAGATAGATGATAGATGATAGAAGATAGATAGATGATAGATAGATGATAGATAGATAGATAGATAGATAGATAGATAGATAGATAGATGATAGACTCATCACCAGTTCGCCAATTTGAACATTTTATAGAAGGTTAAGATAATATGTTGTATTGCTTCTCAGCTACCTTCAGAAGTTAGTGCAGTGTTCTTGATTCATTAAATACAAATATGATGGATTGAATATCATTCCAACACCCTAAGTCCATTACATTTGCTTGTATAAGACAGGAAGACATTGAACCTACAAGTGAACAAAGTACTGCCGTTGATGTTATATGTGTTAGGTTAAGTGCAATTTATGCATTTGAGCACACCCCACTTGGTGAAAGTCATTTTAGCAAATGAACTTTAGGATATGCTGCTTAAAAACTGTGTTTAGTTGATAGTCTGTAAATTCTCTGTTGGAGATATTATGGTCTACAATGGATTCTACTTAATTGGCACATCTCAGTGGAAACTGAAATGTGTCAATTAGACAACGATTGTCTCATTTAATTACATAATTGCTCATATGAACTATCAGATACATTTAAATTAGAAAGGATTTTTGAAATGCAAAACATTGACCAAATTGTATATGTACATAATTTAGACAAATTAGAAATGCAGATGCTGGGCATGATACAAAACATTATCATGAAGGCACATTCTTATTATTTTTTTGTTGTTCAGCAGTTTAATGAGTATTATAATCCATCTGGTCAACACAAACCCAAAATATACCTAATAACCAAAGTCAAAAACTGAATTTTAAGTCTGTATTACTACTCTATGTTATTATTTCAGAAAGCCAAAAACTGAAAAAAGTTGCTGCTTTTTCATATTTAAGTGTTCTTAACTGAGACACTGATTTAGAATGAATTAATTTCTTATATCAATGACAAAATAATCTTTAAAATTTCAAAACAGTTTTTATACATGGAGTGTAAGTCAACAGGATGGTCCTCTGATACAGAAATCTATGTACTAAGATAATTCTTACAATACAGACAGTATAGACAAATATAGTAAAATATAGACAAATGTATTTCATGCAAAAATCTCCTATTTGTTAATATGAATCTTTATAACTTGGATAATAGGAAGACATTCATGAAGGATGTGATATTGACAGTTTTCCCTAACTGTTAGGAAGGGATTGATAATGCTTTGCCAAGAATTTATTCTTATTTTACTCCACAACTTAAAATTTTAGTCTGTGGCAATTTGTATTTTAGAGTTTGTATATTATACGATGTGAAAAGACAATGTCCTGTGTTTGTCAATCAATAATTTTTTGAAGATTTTATTTATTTATTTGTTAGAGAAAGAGAGAGAGAGAACACAAGCAGGGAGAGAGTCAGGCAGAGCAGACAAAGCGGGCAGAGGGAGAAGCAGGGTCCCTGCTGAGCAAGGAACCCGATGTGGGATAGGACCCCAGGATCATGACCTGAGCCAAAGGCGATGCTTAACCAACTGAGCCACCTAGGTGTCTTTCAATCAATAATCTTTAAGCAAATTATATTTTATATTTACTTAGAAATATAGTGTGTATTAATTGTATTTTGTGCAATATACCCAGATTATCTTATTAAAACAGCGTAAACAAATACTGTTATAATATTATAGTATTTAAAAAAATTTAAATTTATAAAATAGCCAGAAGATTTAAACAAATGTCCATTAATATGACCACATAGAACAACCATTTACTAATATTTTCCCTTGTATAACATGCATATTACTTACTCTTGTTTTCTGTCAGTGTGTGCCTATTATTTAAAATATTAAACACATGATTATCATTACTGCATGGTACTTAAAATCTATATAACCAATCATATTTCCTTGAACAGGTGATTTATTGATCTTAATTTATATTTCATAAAACACTTCAATAAGTACCATAGCAGATTATTTCTTCAGAATGAGTCTTAAAATATAGAATTATTAACCAGATGATACCAAAAATGCAAGAATTTTGATGTAAATTTTATTTCTAAAAAAATTTTTTTATCAATTTATAATCCAGTTTTTTTTTAATCTCTAGTAATCACTGTCTATCATAGACAAAATTCTAAAATGGCTCAGAACAATCCTGCTCCCTGGCATGTACCTATTGTATAACCCAGCTCTTGAATGCCCAGGGAACCTGACTATGATGGCATAGTGGTTATTTTTATTAGTTTATGTTATGTGGTGAATGATGATGGAATAGTCATTCCTTTGATTACATGATGCTGGAGAAGGCTGTTGGAACTGATTACGGGGTGGGGGAAGAAGTCACAGAGAAAGGATCCCACCGGCACAGAAAAAACAAGAAGCCATGCTGTGAACTCCTTATGAGAGCTACATGGCGAAGAACTGAGGGCAGGCTTTGGAAGGTGAAAGCAGTCCCCAACCAACAGCCAGCATGAAAATGGGACCTCAGTCTCACACCTATAGGAAACGAAATAATTACAGCACCATGTGGGCTTAAATGAGGACCTGGACTCCTTAATTTCAGCTTTTTGAGATCCTAAGCAGAGAACCCAGCTATTTAGTGCTGGGATATTCAATCTAGTCTAATTGCTTGTGCACTTTCATTCAGGTCAATGTTAACTACAGAAATTTGCTGCATAAAAATATCGCTGTTTTTGACCAAAATGTCCTCAATTTGTGTGCTTAACTAAATGCTTCTTCAACCTCATCAGAACCAACAGTACATTAATTCCTCCAACTACATCTTGTCAGCCTGCTCCTGCCTTTCCTTTCTTTCTTATTCCACTTAGACCCAAAGTTTAATCATTTAATAACATCTACAAAGCTACTTTCATTTTCTATTGTTGTATAATAAATGACCACAAACTTAGAAGCTTAAACACAAAACACATTGATTATCTCACCATGTCTATGGGTTACATGGTTCCTCTGCCCAGACTGTCACAAGGCTGCAAAGTTTTCACCAGTTCTGTGACCTCATCTGAAGCCAGGTCCCCTTCCAAGCTCTCAGCGGAATTCATTTCTTTGTATCAATAGAAGTCACTGTAGCTTCCTTCTTCAGTGCCATTAGCAAAGCATTCTTTGAATTTAAGGAATCCTAAAACTTTTTTTTTTTTTTTTTTTTTACAGAGATCAACAGATTAAGCAAGTAGAACTTGTTTAAATCCTATTCAGGTTAATCTACCTTTAACTCAGAGTCAAGCTGATTAGGGCCTTAATTATAGCTGTAAAACCCCTTAATCTTAATCTTAATCTTTGCCACGTAACCGCAAACTAATCACAGCAACACCAGGGGTGGGACTCTTGGGGGCCATCTTAGATTCTTGCCTACCACTATAATATAATAAATATAATAATATAATATATAATATAATATATAATATACAAATATATATTCCTTTGACACCCTGTCCTTTTTTTTTTTTTTTTTTTTTTTTACTTCCCTAGCAAAAGAACAAATCTGAGTGAACCTAAACATTTACCTTCTTAACTTAATGCTTTGTGCTAGGTCAAGTAAACATAGCTGCATCACATTACACATCTTCAACACTGATATCTCTTTGTATATAAAGTCATATTTACCATTGCCTTTACATAGATTTCCTAAACATCTCATGACACTTTATATTCAATATACACGTATCTATTTCATGTTCACTTCCCTAACAGTTGATTCACACTCCCACCCTACCCCCCACCCCCTTGCTCCTTCACATAATAAAGGGCACTGTCAGATACCCAGGTCCTGAAATTTGCAAAGGTAGAATCCATGTCCATTGAGCCTATGACTATATAGAAAAAGAGATTGGAAAAGAGAGTCAGAGAAGTATGTGTTTGATCACTATTGTCCATATTTAGTAAGGTATAAGAAGAAAGAGATGAGCTCATGAAGGAGAGATGGTTTGAAAAGAGAAATGGAAGAAAAAAAACTATAGCACTTAAAGATGGAAGCTTACAGATTTAGAAAAGTTTCTGCTTCTAGATTCTAAATAATAGGAAATCATATTGAAAAGTTTGTAAGACTAAAGGCCCATTAAGACTCACTTTTCCATCAAAGATCAAATTAACCTTGTGGCTTTTCCACCCAAGTAACACTACTAAATAATGGAGAGGGGAACATTGAGACTAAAAAATAAATTAATAGTATTAAGAATTGTATGTAGTTAATGAGTTTGGTGTGATAATTTCTATGTTACTGACTGGAGGCCAGTGGATCAGAAACATTCATATGTAGTTTATCTGACCTCAAAAAGATGGAGTATAACTTCCCACTTCTTGAGTGTAGGATGCCCATAGTCACTTACTTCCAAAATATACAGTACAAAGCCTGACGGGAAGAAGAATAACTTTATAGTCGAGAAAACTGACAAACACTACTTTAGCAATGCAATCAAGGTCAACACCAACAATGATAAGTTATGTTGATTGTAGGTACCCTTGATATATTCTTTTTTTTTTAAAGATTTTATTTATTTATTTGACAGAGAGAGACACAGCGAGAGAGGGAACACAAGCAGGAGGAATAAGATAGGGAGAAGCACGCTTCCTGCTGAGCAGGGAGCCCGATCTGGGGCTCGATCCCAGGACCCTGGGCTCATGACCCGAGCAGAAGGCAGATGCTTAACAACTAAGCCACCCAGGTGCCCCACCCTTGATATATTCTGATGGAAATGACATTTAACATCTGTCATCTTTCTCTCTAAAGCTTATAACTCCAATCAAATCATGAGAAAATTTCAGCCTAACTCCTATGGATGAGCATACTCAAAACACCTGACTAGAACTCAAAACTGTCAAGGTGTTTGATCAAAAGCAAAGTATGAGAAACTGGCACAGCTAAAAAAAAAAGTTAAGGAATAGACCAAAAAAATGTAACATGGTATTCTAGATGGAATCCTGGGACAGGAAAAAATTACTAGGTTAAAATTAAGGTAAAATGAATAAAGTATGAACTTTAATTAATAGTAATATATAACAAAATGGTTCATTAACTATAACAAAGTTACCATATTAAGGTAAGATGTTAATTATAGAGGAAACTGAGTGGAAGGTATATAGAAACTCTTTATACTATCTTCACAATTTTTCTTTAAGTATAAAACTGTTGTAAGAAAATAACATTAGTTTGAAGGATTGGCACAAGGAATTCTAGGGGGTTATGAGCCTGTTTTGTATTTGTAGTGATGATTACATGAATTTCTGTATGTGATAAAATCTTATAGTACTAAAAACAAACACCACACCCATCCATCCCCCCACACATATACATTAGTATGCAAAACTGGCTCAAACGTCAGAATAATATTGGTGTCTTTTTTCAAAGTCAACTTATCAGTTGTGAGGTATTAGAATTATGCAAGATGGAATCATTGGGAGAGAGGCTGGTAAAATGTACATGAGATATTCCTGTTATTTTTTATAACTATGTGAATTTATGGTTATTTCAAAAATTTTTAATTTAAATAAATTATATGGAAACACAGAACTCATGCAATAGCCAACAATTCAAAAAGGAAGAATAAAGTAGTAGGACTTACGCTATCAGATGTCAACACTTATTTAAAACCTCAATAATCAAGACACTTCAGTACTTGTATAAGAATAAATACACACAAATGAATCAAAATAGAACGTTCAGAAATAGGTCCACACGTATATGCAATTTGATTTTGGATAAAGCTGTATAGGTAATTCAGTGGGAAATGCATAGGTTTTTCAAGTAATTGTTGAAAATAAAGCACTGATATCTTTATTCAAAGAAATAGAAAGGTGGGGCTAAGGGGAGAGATTGAAGGACAGACAATAGAAGAAAGACAATACATTAACCATTATCCTATATAAAAATTAACTTGGGGGCGCCTGGGTGGCTCATTTGGCTGCCAAGTGACTGCCTTCGGCTCAGGTCATGATCCTGGAGTCCCTGGATCGAGTCCCGCATCTGGCCCCCTGCTCGGCAGGGAGTCTGCTTCTCCCTCTGACCCTACCCCCTTCTCATGTGCTCTCTCTCTCATTCTCTCTCTCTCAAATAAATAAAAAAAAACAAAATATTAAAAAAATTAACTTGAAGTGGATGATTGGACCTCAAAGTAAGACCTGACATTATGAAACTGCTAAGCAAAAATATAGTTAAAGGGGCGCCTGGGTGGCTCAGTCGTTAAGCGTCTGCCTTCGGCTGGGGTCATGATCTCAGGGTCCTGGGATCAAGCCCTGCATTGGGCTCCCTTTCCCACTCCCCCTGCTTGTGTTCCCTCTCTCTCTGTGTCTCGGTCAAATAAAAAAAAAAAAAAATCTTAAAAAAAAAAAAATATATATATAGTTAAAATTGAAGCATGAGGTGTGTGGGTTTCTTTTTGTTTTTGGTAGGGAATAGTAAGCACAAAACATTAAGGAACAAATTGATAAATTGAATAACATCAAAATGAAAAACTTCTGCTCTTCAAAAGACACTATTCAGAAAACCAAAAGATAAGCCACAGACTGGGAGAAATATTTGCAAAAAGCATATCTGATAAAGGGCTGCTATCCAGAACTCTTACAACCTAGTCATAAGCAGACAAACAACCCAATAATCAAATAGACATAAGATTCAAGCAGACACTTCACCGGTTAAGATATGCACATGAGGAACACATGAAAGATTAGAACTTCTTTCATTAACCTCAAGTCACTAATGACTAAATTTCATTAGTCATTAGTGAAACGCAAATAAAACTATAATGTGATACCACTATATACCTATTAAAATGGCTGAAATCACAACAGTAACAATATCAAGTGCAGATAAGCACCTGGAGAACTCATATTGTCACTGGAAATGCAAAATAGAACAGTCACTCCCTGAGAAATATAACATTTTTTTATCCCTTTTCATAAGACTGATGTCTGTAGATGTGAGATGATTCTGTAGTTATGGTAATAACAATGTGGAAAAAAAAAAAAAAAAGACTACCATGTCTTTCCATTATGAAGAAACTATTTAACATTGATAACCTTATGGATTTACTTTTCTTCTTTTTAACATTTTTTTTTTTTTAATATCTGCTCTGCCCCTCATTCAGGGATATCCAGTTTTTTTCAAAGAAAGAGTCTCTTAAAAATATAAACAGGTTAATATACTCCATTTTTCTCCTAGTTTTCTTTTCTTTTCTTTAAAAAATATTTCATTTATTTATTTGAGAGAGAGAGAGCACGAGCAGGGTGAGGGGTAGAGGGAGAAGCAGACTCCAATGCAGGGCTCAATCCTGGGACCCTGTGATCAAGACCTGAGCTGAAGGTAGGTACTTACCCAGGTGCCCCACTCCTGGAATTTTCTTTAGAAATGCAGATCCACTGACATATATAGGTAGATTTACTCCCATGAGCTAACTAAATAAACTGTGTTGCCTGAGAGGTTTGCCTAACAAATCTCTGGAACCAAAGCCTGCTGAGCTATCTGAGTCAATAATTTCCCATTATTGCATAGACCAGAATGAGTTATGTTTTCAGTCATTTCCCAATGAAAGACATCTAACTGATATACCAATAACAAATGTTGAATCTTTAAAGACATTTTCTAGATGTGTAAGTAAATGTTTATTAAGGTGATTCAAAGTAATAGATGTAGTTTCCTGAAGTTTAAATTCATAAACTCATTTGCAGTCATAAAATATGTTGCTTATTTCCTCTGAGAATACCATATGAGAATACAGAATCTAAAACAAGCTCTTTAGAATGAATGATTATTCTCAAAATGGCAGCTTTCTCCATTAATCTAATCACTTGAATATCAGGAAGAGGTAAGAAGGAAAATGCCACAAATTGTATATTTGAAGCTATATCATTTCAAGTGTTTTTAGACCAATAAAAGGACCAGAAATTTCTTTGTGTTTTCTCCACTGATAAATTATATAAATATTTTACTTTTTCTTTTCTCTGAACTATCTTCGGATCTCTGAGTTACTTTAAATTTACAAAAAATGTATGGAAAAGAGTTTTGTCACATCTGCAGAGGTAAGTATAGTAAAACAAATGAGGCATTGCTTAATTATTCCTTTATGCCCTTAAATTAGATTAAGTTCTCAAATGAAACAGGTAGGTGAGAGGATTGGTGTCTTTTATTTAGCTCAAGAAGTACAAGCTAATTTGTCATAATCCTGCAATCCAACTGAGTATGAGATATAAGGGGAATTTTTAAAAATAGATTATAAAGTCAAAATATCCTATTAATTAGATATATAGAGCTAAGATTTAGCAACATTACTAAGTTAAGAATTTATTTAAAACAATCAAGAATTAGTACAGAGAACATTGTAGTATATTCTCCTCTTTTGACTCTTAGCAAATTTCTAAATCTATCTTCTATAAGGCATAGTTTATTCTTCGACTTTTTTCCTGTAGAGCTTAGCAACTGGATATAGCTTATAATGTAAATTTTAAACTCTACTTTAAGACTGTCATTTCATTTCATTAGTAATTGATACTTTCACTCCTGACCTAGTCCTTCATGGTAAAACACTTGGAATCATCTTTGATCTCTCTGTTTGTTTTTGTTTTTTTTCCAATCCCCATGTTCAAACTTTAGCTCCTCTTAATGCTATTCAAAATTTATCTAAGATGCAATTACTTGTTTCCACATTTACCACTACCACCCTGCCACCATCCACCATCCACCATCATATAGACTTCAACATGGTATTTCTGCTTCTACCTTTATCATTCACACCCCATCCATAGCATGGCAGCCAGAGTAATCCTTTTAACATATGAGCAAAGTCATATGATTTTTCCACTCCATGTCAATGGCTTCCCATCTCACAATCAAGTCCAAAGTCCTTGCAGTGGTCTACAATGTCCTATGTGAACTGTACCTTTGTTATCTCTTGGCCTTCATCCCACCCTCCATGATTCCTTTTCAGCTATTCAATCTTTTTGCTGGTTCTGAAATATCCCAAGTGATTTATAGCTCAGAAATATTCTATCTACCTTGATTGTTTTTGCTAACACAAATATACACAATTTACTCCCTGACTACATTGAAGTCATTGTGCTTATATCACTTTAATTGCAGATTAATACTCTATTTGAAACTTAACTGCCTCCTGGCTAGTAATTCCATTTCTCTCTGACTTACTTCTTCTTCCTGGTACTTACTATCTGAAATACTGCATGTTTTACTTATTTGTTTATTTACTCTCTTTCCTACTAGGATGTCTTTGTCAAGATGACTGCATTTCTTCTGTGTTTTAGTTTACTGTATCCCAGCATGTAGAACATACATACATATATGTATATATGTAGTATCTACCACCTAATAGATGTTTATTTGATACTTGTGAATATATTAATAAACAGAAATCTAATTAATGTGATTATTGTTTTTAATCATGAGACTAAAACAATTTATATAGAATAAATGGTCCTTAGGCTGTCCCTTTTTATATATTGCCTACAGTGTCTAATTAAACCCATATAAATAATGTAAACTAGAGTTCAGGGATCTTAGTAATAATTGTGCTTTTAAGAGCTATGTAAAAGAAGAGAATCAAGTTAAAAAGAAAAAGTCAGAGCCAAGTAATTATTCTAGTCAATTAATTGGTATATATCAAATGCATGAATTATCTGCTAATGAAATTCTCTTCATTATGCTCATCATTAGAATTTTCTTTAATCCTAAAGGGCACTAGCCCAATATTCTCTTCTCTCTACATTCTTTTACACAATCTCCCCATGTCATGCCTAGAAGGTCACCAAGTTAATTAGCTGTTGAGTACTTACAGTAGCTAATTCCATCTTATAAGTTATCTGATTTTCAATTTTAAAGTTCTTTGGTCAAGGTTACAAGATTAGCATAACCTCAAATTAAGAACATGTTTCTGGGCACAGCAATGCTTCCCCAGTCAGTAGCTCAATGAAACTATTAATGGTGATGTAATGCATGAAAATCCGGCTGCATTTACCCAAACTGGAGAATGCCGCATATACTTTTCCTTATGATTTTTATGTTAGGTTTATAACACTTCCCAAGGTGTTGTGACTGGAGAATGAAGAATCAAATGGTGATGAATAGGTAAATTTTAATGCTTAATTTATATTAGCAAATACACATATTCGGTTTAGTCATTTGGGTTTGTTATGAAGTGGTCTTCTCCACTTGGATCTTCTAAGTATGATTTCCTCAGAATATAGTAAATTTTTAATTCTCATACAAGTCTTTGATATATTATTTGTTTTATCCTCATTGCACAGAATAGGGCTCCACGAGTCTGAGTATCATAACAGTTATTGTTAGGAATCAGGAATCACATACGTTCGGACTTATATACCTTTAATCTTTCTTCTGTACATGTTGCAAACTCCTACAGGTGTCCGGTAACAGTAAATCAGTGTGTATGAAAACAGGAAGATGAAGAAGTTGGCAAGAGTGGCATTTAAGAAACAAACCAAAGAGCAAAGGGAAAAAAGAGAGCTGCAAACCAAGGAACAGACTCTTGACTATAGAGAACAAACTGATGGTTACCAGAGGGGAGGTGGATGGGGGATGGGTGAAATAGGTGATGGGGATTAAGGAGGGCACTTGTTTTGATGAGCACCAGGTGTTGTATGGAAATGCTGAATCACTATATTGCACACCTGAAATATACTGTACGTTAACTAACTGGCACTTAAATAAAAACTTAAAAGAAAAAAAAAGCGCATGCTCGATCCATAAAGACAAACAATGCTTAAATTCAGTTCATTGTTGCCTTGCAGTACTGCAGGCACAGAGTTATAGGAGTTTCCATTTTAAGTCAGTTTATAGATTTTTAAATATTCTATCTTCATTTGTTAATGTTGTAGCGTATTCTGACAAGGTGAGGTCTGATTATAAGTGGCCGGTTTAAGTGTTATATTATTCCATATTCTTCCCACTAATTTAAATGAGAAGCTGATAATATTATTCATTTGGGGGGGGGTGATGGGGGCCAATATTTTATTATGAAGGATTGAGGCTTTTTTTTTTTTTTTTTTTTTTAGTATGGTTGACACACAGTGTTACATTAGCATAGGAGATATAGTTAATGGTGTTGTAATCGCGCTGTATGATAATATTCTTCTTAAAGCTGTCAGTTCCCAAATGACCATTATCATCATAACTCATTAAATGTTATCATCTTGATCCTCCAGATAAGTGGTTTCCAAACTGAGCCCCACTCAACTTTAGGCTCCACAGAAGTGACTAAAGAATCACCATAGGGAACGAGAGGAATGCTGAGTAGTCAGGGTTGGTGAGTTCCTGACCTTATTTCAACTAATTTAAAAATAGTCTTTTGATAAAAATTTGGAAAGTTAATGCCCAGTGTCATGATTATCAGGACTCTACAGTTAACAACACAGTGTTAATTCTAACTGAAATAAAAAGCATTCAATTTATTGGTAACTTCACTTTCTGCTTTAACAATTGTCCTCATATGATTGTAATGAGTTTAATGAAAAATGTGGAAATATGTTTTTAGCCACTTTTCCTATAACACAATCTAATGGGGTCAGAATGTGTGGCATATATAGACTGCTTCATTCCTTTTAGTGAGTTGATTTACCCTCTGTGTGAGGCAAGGGTGGAATTTTCCTATGAAAAATAACCTCTTCATGGGTGTTACACTGTCCTATTAATTAAACTTGCTTTAGAACAGAGCATTGGCCATGTGGCAAATTGTATTATTTGCCCTAATGTTTGCATGCTTTCTATAAAAAATTTGTATATCCTTGGTATCCCACTTTATGCCTTAGTTTTAAGACTCACAGCTGCTTTGTTTCTTATATAATGATGTAAAGTCCCCTTGCCTTGTCCATTTCTCCATAGCTGAAAAGTGCATATTTTTTTTCTTAGCTTGAAATACTGTAGTTTCTCATTTTGCTTTATTTATACATTTAATAAGGTTAGCAATAATTTATTTGTAATTTCCTATTTATCCAAGAAAATCATTAGTCATTTCAATATCTAAGTAAACATTCAAGGGTCATATTCTATAATTAAGCTGTTCTGTAAGCCTGAGGTTGACAGTTTAGCTAGATGTCACAGAAATGTTATAAAAAGAGTCAGGTAAGTGCATTACTTGAAAGAAAGGTACTAAGGAAAACCTGACATAACAGAAAAAATGACAAGACAAAAAGATTTTAAAAGGGGCATCATAAGAAAGACTCAAGAATGTTTTTAATAGAGAAAAGAATGAGAGATTCTTCCCCTTTTCATTAAAAATGGAAATTACCTGATTTTGCCCACTATTTCTTTATTCTTTAAAACAAATTAATACCCCTATATCATAATAGCCCCACTGATCTTATATATTAATCTAACACTACACCCAGGAAATGCCTATCCTACCTATTCCTTATCTGTTCTGTATTTAATTCAATTTTCACTAACAACAGAAATCTTGTTTTTAGCATTTCCTATTTATATTCATCTTCTCACCCTCTCCTTTTAGTTTTCTATTATATTTTAATGTACTCTTGCTAATGCTGCACATCTACACTGTACAACTTCCTTTTTTAAAGAAAACTCTACCCTCATCTGGTCATTATGGAACTTAAACCCAACCCTTTAACCTTTTGTTCCACAGCCCTTCTGAGTTACCCTCAATCTTCCAGGCGAGGGGCATATTTAAATAACTTGCAGCCAATCTATTATTTTGCCCCACCTGACAAGAGGAAAGTGGTAACAACTCTTTATCCATTGGACTGGAAATGTGACAAGTGAAATGAAAATACAGGTTTCTGAAGATTGGTCTCTACTTTTGGAAGCCCATGATCAAAATTGAGGTTAAATTGAACTTCTTCTTGTCATCTCTATATACAGCCTTTCTCTATTCTCTAGGAAAGAAAATAAAAAAGATAACCCTCTAAAATATTTAGTCTTTTCCAGGTGTTCTAAGCTGTTATTTTGTGGAAAAACATCAGAAATTATATTTCTAGAATTTTGTTTGACTAGGCTGCCAGCAAGTTTAAAAGCCCTACTGAGAAAATAGCAGGACTCTTCAGGGGAGATTATAACAGATTATAACAGATTACCCGTTTCTCCATCCCCTGCTTTATTTTTCCCTATAGCATATATGAACACTCCATACTCCATACAATATCTACATAAATTTCATTCCTGCTCCCAGCACCATCACACTTGAATACAATTTCATGGACGCAGGATCTTGTCTATTTTATTCACTGCAGTCTCCTTAACATCTAGAACAGTTTCTGCTACAGAGTTGGCACTGAGAAAATTTTTACAGAATGGATGAATGAATTCCTGGAACTTGTTCGGATATGACAAATAGTTCTGGTTATAGTGATGTAGTGAAGACGGCCATTGGACTCCAGCTGTAACATCAACTCTTCCATAATCTCAAGCTGGCTGGCCTGCTCTGTGAATTTTGGACTTGCCAGCCCCCACAATCCCTGAAGCCAATTCCTAAAAATAAATCTCTCTCTCCCTCCACAAAACATGTTCGCTTGCACGTGCGCGCGCACGCACACACACACATACACACACACACACTGTCAGTTCTGTTTCTGTTTTTCCAGAGAAGCCTGGCTTATAGAGATTTTGGCTAAGATACTCTGATTTTTTTTTTTTTTTCTTATTAATCCACAATGTAGTGACTGCGTGCTTCTGTTCCTCATTACTGTTAGATTAGTGGAATTTCGCTCATGGGAACTCAGCTTCAAAATCATCAGAGCCATTACTGAGAACCTTGAGACTTCCAATTAAGAAAGAACTAGTTGGGTCCTATTTTGAAACCAGCCTAACCCCCTCCCCTGAAGAAATAAAAACAAAAACAATAACAAAGACCGGCCACTCTGTACACTGGATCTTCATTGGCAAGATGTGGCAATGATTGTTTCATGAACAATTTGTGATTAAACCATCTGGATGGTGACTCAGTGAGAGGAGCTTTGATTCAATAACAAGACAACAAATATCAGTCGAAAAACTTCTCCCATGTGAAACCATACATCAAGAATGAATCTTTGCTAATTTTCGAGAGCCTAACCCCCAGAATTTCAAGAATTCCTGACCTGTTTATCTGCCTTAATTCTAGTGTGTTATAATACGACTACACTTTTCCCTGAAGGGTGCTCAAACACAAAGATCAGCAGTCCTCATAAGATGACTCTAGCAGATATGATATCCAATGACCCTATGACACTTAAGCATGTTGTTCATACCAGAAGTCAGTTACATGGTGGGACCAGAAAGATTTACATCAATGTCTGATTTAATATGGGATAACTTTACTTAATGAGAGCCCAGTATCTCATTTCCTTAAAATCTGAATCCCCAAGCTGGAAACAACATAAGCAAAGGGGAAATCTCAGACTTATCAGCTGATAAGGTTTTTTTGTGCATTTTATGATGTAGGGACCACAAAATGAGGACCATTGAACAAATGTCTTTTCATTCAAGTAGAATGTCAATTCAAGAACATAGAGAGTACATCACATTTGAAAACATATAGGTGTTTTTAGTCACAACTGAAGATAAGATGTAGCCAAAATAAAAAAACAAAATACACATATCAGCCCTTGGGTTAAGAATGGGCTTATTCATAGCCTGTCACGTACAGGTATGACACTGATTTACAAGAGCTATACATTTTCCGTGACTGCATTTCTGAGGTCATCATAATATATTAAAAATGTTGGGCGCCTGGGTGGCTCAGTTGGTTAAACGACTGCCTTCGGCTCAGGTCATGATCCTGGAGTCCCTGGATCGAGTCCCGCATCGGGCTCCCTGCTCGGCGGGGAGTCTGCTTCTCCCTCTGACCCTCCCCCTTCTCATGTGCTCGCTCTCATTCTCTCTCTCAAATAAATAAATAAAATCTTTAAAAAAAATGTTAAATGTGCTTCACTATGCCTCTGTTGTCTCTGCATATGAAATTATTTATATAAATCATGACTTACATGTGCCCTAGACATAGATAGCTTCAAAAGTTACCATTCACTGACATACTGAGTGCTCTATGACTTCTCACAGTGAAATTTATAATCAATCTAACCTCACTCATAATTTTTCATTAGGATGTGTCCTCTTTAGAAATATCCCCATCATTTCTTTGGTTCACCTCAGCAAGTTTTTCTCATTTTATCAAAGATGTTTTCTGTCTCTAAAAACTATTTTATCAACAGTCATTGTAGGTTGTCCTATGATATTGAAAAATATTATTCAAGACTCTCCCTCTCTGTAGCTGCCTATCCATTAACCATTACTCACAGTCCAATTGCTATATAGAAATATCAAGTGGACCTTGGGAAAATGTCTACACTATTACAACTCTATTAGAATGAAATTGAAAACTACCAACCCCATACCTTCCTGGCCATGACAATGTTTTCCTATAGCATTTCACTGCATATACTTCTACTTTTAAAACATCACTCCGCAATAAATGTACCTTCTATCTTGCCACTTTTCAACAACAAGATTGCAACAAAACATCAATGTTAAATCAGTATCCAGATGATATTGAGTGAGAATGGGAAACACAAAGTGCAATAGGATACCCTACAATATGTCAAGAGAGTTACCTATTATATGTTGATAGAAATTGAATTCTCAGAGATAAAATGTGATTTCCAAATGCCACCTGGCCTTCTATCTGACACATTCATACCACAAGTTTCTGATGAAAATTGAAAGATTGTTTGCTAGGGCTGGTCAAAAATCATTAAGTTAATCAAATCCACTGCCTCCTAACTTCAATTGCCTTGAAATACAAATCCGTTCCATCTTTCTTGATTCTATGCTACTCCTAACTCCCCTAGACCCTGTGCTGCGATCTATTTTAATCTGCTAAGTTCTAATATTGACACAGTAATTGACCCTAGAAGTTTAACCATAAAAATCTACTGGTGTTGAATTTTTCAAGGATGCCCCACCCCTGCCCTTATTTCAACTTTTTACCTTCATCTTTTTTTTTTCCTTTTCAGCTAATTTTCAAATGCTTGGCTCTATGACTATGACAATAATCTCACATTTAGTGATTTGGAATTGTTTGCATTAGGTCTCACTAGTATCTGAATTTTGATTTGGCCTAATTGATTCTGACTTTCCTTATGGATCTTCTCCAGGTTTAAAAAAAAACATAACATATTGGAGCACCTGGGTAGCTCATTTGGTTAAGTTTCTGACTCTTGATTTCGGCTCAGGTCATGATCTCAGGTTGTAAGATCGAGCCCCATTGGGCTCCATGCTGGGCATAGAGCTTCCTTAAAATTCTTTCTTTCCTTCTGCCCCCCCCAAAAAAACAAACAGACCAAAAAAGCCAAACAACAACAAAGAATTCCCTGACATATACCTGTTTTTCTGACCCTTATTTGGGGAAGAAAAAAGAGTCAATCTCATAAATGATTGAGGCATTCATGGACTGCAGCAAGAATAAATATGAATTTTGCCACTGAGGCTTTGGGAAGATCACCTTAGAATTGGTACTGTCCCTCCAGCCACGTGTTTGAGTTACAGACAAAGGATTCTGTTTGTGGTGTCTCTAGGAATGTAATATATAATTTCCATATTTTGAATAGTGTTTTATTAAGTTTTTATCTTAACTTCAAAATGGCCTGTATTTTTCAGCTATTTGCAGGAGTGCTTGAGTGGGAAGGGTATTTGGGAAACGTGCTAGCAATGGCAATCTTCTGTGATTGCCTGAGGAGTTATGGAAAGAGCTTTGATAAAGATTTTGATATTGAAAGTAATCAATTAGCCTTCTGGGGCAGATGAAGTAAGGAGAATTAGAACACTATGTTCAGCCAACTTGTGCTCTTATCTACAGAGACTAGACTTGACATTGAAGAGATCAAATTAATTAGAATGCAATATCAGTACATCAGCTTATATGTTTTACAAACACAAGCATTCTTGTTTGTACCCAAGGAACATGAATGATGATTATCAACTATTTTTAGAATAACTGATGTTATGACAATATAGGGACATTATCAGTCTATTTCTATATTTTTTCCCTAGGAATTCCTGAAGCAACTGACCATATAAACAAATTCCTAAAGATCTGATGAAAACTAATTCGCTAAATACTTGAACCTCTCAGGATGTGAAAGCAGGCTTATCCTCTTTTTCTTCTAAGTTTAGAACTGATTAAATTAAATAGTTCTCAAAGAGTAGCTTTACTTAAATAATTAATGCAATTATTTTCAAAGTATTTACCTCCAGGTTAATGCCTGCCCCAAAATCTTAGGGATTCCTGTGTCTTATTTTGTAGATAAATGTTTAGAGCAGAAATCCATTAAGACTAATCAAACCTGAGGCATTGTTGCAGGACGTTAATTTACCTGAACCTATTAATTCTTGTCTGTTTTCAAACCATATTCACTTAAACAAGGGTCTGGAAACTGAGATAAAACCATTGCAAAATGCATATAAAATGGCAAATACCATCATATATATGTGTATACATATATATGGATATATATGTGTGTATGTATATGTATATATGTATATACACATACCTATGTATATATGTGTATATATAATATATATGTACCACAAATATTAGGAATTCAACTGAAATATAACATAGATTTATCTGCAAATAATTGTTAAAAATATTTTGTTATGATCTCAGGAATTAATAGCATTTTTTGTAATCTCTTAAGTGTACATCTGACCCAAGTATAAAACTGGGATTTAGCCAGTTGCTTCATGTGGTAACAATGTAAGTGCAACCTAAAAAGAAAGTGTTCTACTAATATCTGGCAATTCTCTGTAGCATCCAATTGCATATTAAATATGTAATCTAAAAGCCAGTATTTCCTAGATACCTTAATAGCAAAGATGGACCTGTAAATGATTCATGGATTTTAATTTACTTTCAAATGTAGAAAATATTAACGGTTGGTATACTAAGAAGGCCTACTGGGTCTAATTTTAGTTTTTGACTTTCTTTCTTTGAGTACTTATGTCTCTTCGTAAGGATTGGTGTTTCACAGTTTTTATTCTTTCTTAGAGATTTTCCAAAAAAACAAAAAACAAAAAAAGCCCAAAACAAAAGGAGGAATAAATCTTTAACTAGAATATAAAACTTATTATTCATTATAATTACTAAATAGTTGCACTGGATAATTTTGGAAATCTAAGATATAAGATTTGTATGATATTATTTTCCTATGTACTGAAAAATTTTATATTTAATCACTATAGGAATTATCTCTTTATTGCTCAGCAATTATACCAAGTATACAAAAAAAAAAGACAAAATAATATGAAAAGGGAAGAATGATGGAATTTCCCAGAAGATGATGTTGAAATAAATCATTACTTTTTCATCATCCTCGACTTTTCTTATTGTGTTGCCAAAATTTTGCATCAGTTTTCAAAAAAGTTCTAAAAGAACTCTGGAGACATTATTTCTAATGTTATTTATTTATTTATTTATTTGGTTTCATTGAACGTAGGTTGGAATTCAGAATTTTCAGTTTCTGCCTTAAGAGCAACGAGAGGAAAATTGATAGAGGAAGATTTATTATAGTTATGTGACAAATTGGAAGGTGGATGCAAAGGGACCTAGCCTCTAATAATGATAGTGAAATGGATCATATTAGCACAATCTCAGAGTATGAGACTCTATATGATATTGTCTTAACTGATTTTTTTATGTACAGTAATTAATAAATGAACAACGCATTTCTAAAAAAAAAATCTCACCAAGTTAGTTGTACAATAGTAAGAGCTTCAGATTTGTAAAATAAATCTGGGTCATTCTCTCATGACAAAAACATATGTGACAAAATGTATCTTTTGTGATGACCAAAATTTACTTGCTACTGTTCATAGTGGACAAATGCTAAAGGTGGGTATGTACACAAAAATAATTAGAAGTAAATAGATGATATAGAAGTGAAAAAAATAATGGATTGATAATTAAAATTGTTTTTTATTAATCCAAAATAAAATTTTCTGTGAAGTTATAGAACACAAAGCCATTCTTTTTTTTTTAAATTCTATCAAAACATTCATTTTTCTTATTTTTGGTATTCTATTCTGCTTGCTTTTTATTTTTCAAGGTCTTATTTAAATTTCAGTTAGTTAACATGCAGTGTAATATTAGTTTCAGGTGTAGAATTTAGTGATTCATCATTTATATACAACACCCAGTGCTCATCACAAGTGCATTTCTTAAAACTCATCACCTATTTAACCCATCCACCCACCCACTTCCAACAACCCTCAGTTTGCCCTCTATAGTTAAGACTCTGTTTCCTGGTATGCCTCTTTCTCTCTTTTCCCCTCCCCCATGTTCATCTGTTTGTTTTCTTAAATCCCACATATGAGTGAAATCATATGGTATTTGTCTTTCTTTGACTTGTTTCATTTAGCATAATACTCTCTAGCTCCATCCATGTCATTGCAAATGGCAAGATTTCATTCTTTTTTATGGCTGAGGAAAATTCTGTTGTATACATATACCACATCTTTATCCATTCATTAGTCGATGGACCTCTGGGCTATTTGTTTGGCTATTGTTAATAATGCTGCTATAAACATTAGGGTGCATGTATCCCTTCTAATCAGTATTTTTGTATCCTTTGGGTAAATACCTAGTAGTGCAATTGCTAAGTCGTAGGGCAGTTCTATTTTTAACTTTTTGAGGAACCTCCATGCTGTTTTTCCATAGTGGCTGCAGTTTGCATTCCCACCAATAGTATAAGAGGATTCCTCTTTCTCTGCATCCTCACCAACATCTATTGTTTCCTGTGTTATTAATTGTAGTCATTCTCACAGCTGTGAGGTGATATCTCATTGTAGTTTTGATTTTTATTTCCTGATGATGAGTGATAGTGAGCATCTTTTCATGTGACTGTTAGGCATCTGTATGTCTTCTTTGGAAAAATGCCCATTTTTTAACTGGATTATTTGTTTTTTGGATGTTGAGTTTGAAAAGTTCCTTATAGATTTTGGATACTAACTCTTTATCAGATAAGCCATCTCTCTTCAACATATTATGAGCCTTTAAAGTATTTAATAGAATTTCATGTTTATGGTGTGAGTGCAAGGAGAACGAAAGTAAAGATAAAGATAAGCTGGAGCATATTAGATCTGTATTAAAAATCTGGAATCACTATTTATAAGATGGCTACATTATAGGTTTATAGATAAGAGTTAATGAGAAGTGAGTTGTACTCAAGGAATGTTGCCCATTTTAGGTATTTATACTTTCAAACTCAAGAAATTGTGAAGTATAATTTATGTTTAATATGTTTAAATTCTTTTTAAAATTTCTAATAAATTTGCTTGTCATTATTGCTTTATTCCTATCTTATACATTATTTGTAAAATGACTATTGTTAATCTAATCCTTTTATAATGTGTATAGTAACCTCTACCATACAGAACCAAATAACTGTAAGTTTTCAATATGAAACTTAGAAAAAAAAACTATAATTTAGGAGAAAGAATCAAATAACAGAAAACAAAGTTAATATCTGAGATTTACTTTATGTTTAAATTATTACTTCATGTTGGTTAAACCTTCTTAGCTTATATAAATATTTTACAGTGACAAGAGGGGATTAATATGATAATTTGAGCAACCATACAAGCCAGAGTAATTCAAATAAATCTCAAATCATATAACCCCATGTTCCAGAGTCTAGTAAAACTGATACTTTATTGACATAAAAAGAGATGGTATACATCCAGGGCAAAACAAGTGGAAGAAAACGTTTAGGACAATGTTCTCCTTCCTTAACATAATAACCCACCACAGCTTTATATCTGATTTAATGATTCCTTAAACAATACTTAGCTCTAAACTGCATTACATATGGACCATTAATTGTCTTATACGGTTATGCATGCTTTTCAGATAGTTTGCCCAAATCCATCCGTCCTTCTTTAAGTCATTCTAAGCACAGTCTTTCAGTGAAATCTTTGTGAATCACATGAGGAAACAAATTAAGAGTATTTTATATTCATATCCATATTTATAAATTCACTTTTTTTTTAATAATGTAGGTATAATCCATGATTAATTAGCCTTAGGGCATGATATTTGTTGTTCTGCTTTTATATCAAGACTGTTCTTTCAAATGTATATCTGTACCTGTTTTTTTTTTAAGTGTTTAAATCTTGAAAAGAACCAATGTTGCGTTTCTCTATGAAAAGATATATAGCCAACACTTTGATCAGAATCAGCAATCACTTTGAAGATCAATATCTGAAAAAAATCTGTTAATCAGATTACATATAAAGGTTATCCATTATGGAAAAGGCTGAGAAAAATAATTATATTTATCAATATCTTCAATTCTATGTAATAAGAAGAAAATTCTTTGTTTTTTTGTTAATTGAACAAATATATTTTAAGTGTCAACAGTGTTGGTATATTCAGGGGTGCAGGATGATCCAGGGGGATCTGGTTCTGGCCTGAGGGAACTACATTCAGAAACATTAAATCAATTTTCTATTTGTGTTAACCCATGTAGATATTATGCATACTGTCAAGATTCTAATATTTGAAATGTGATTTTATGGATCCAAAGCACTGCTCTTCTACTTGTTAATTTGAACAACTTATTGTCCTTATTGAAACATCTAAAAAAAAAAAAAAAAGTAATTCTTACTATACTTACCTGGCAGGGGGGGAAGTGAGGTTTAGAGGTCACAGGCTTATTATGTGTGTAACATGGATCTAATTGATCTAATTACGCAAATGTCTCCCCACCTCTGTGTGGAGAAACTCAAACTTGCCAATCAAGGTCTCAACTCTTTCTGTTGTATAGAGTTTCTTTTGAGTTACCACACATACTTTCAAGGAAATTCTCAGTCTTTTAGAGTTCCATCCCTTTCTACCACATCCCATTTCCCTCAGAATGACAGTTCAGTTCATGGGGGAGTACGGTGTCTTTACACTGATGGGACAGAAGGCCTCTCATCTGTGTCCAAGACTTTGTGATCCTTTCTGTTACTGACTCATCTGGGCAGCCAAGAAGTCCTGGTCTGATTGCGTCTGATTCTTCCTGCCCTGCTGAGCTTGCCTGCAGAGGGTTCTAACAAATGAAGGCTAGTCAGAGACAGGTTATGTCCCTGCCTCCTCGGCACACCTCAGTTCCCACTGACACTCTGTGTCCCCAGGAGTCTGGCTACACCTCCTGTTGACCACCTCCCCTCCTTGATAATCCTAACTAATGACTTACTTTTCTCCTGTCATTACAATCCCTCTGTAAGCTGTTATTGCTGGATTAAATAATGAATTAATATTTTTGGCCAGCACAGTCTAGGACAATATGCACAACTCCACAGGGCCTGTATGAATATTTGGAGTCACATGGGAATCAGAAACAATTCCAGGTGGATTAATAAGGCTTTTCCTCTGCTTATCCGCTTAACCACACCAAGGCATTGATTGTACTTTCAAGCAGCCATTTCACACTGCGCTGAATTTGAAGTTACCCTCATCCTGAAGAGTAGCCACTTCCAAGTCCCAAGTAAGAACCAGGGAAAAGGTCTTTTGCCTTGGTCTTTGCCTCTTTAGAAGTTCAACCTAGGCTTAGGGATGTGGGTGATGATATAAGCGGTGATTCATCTCCTGCCTTACCTACAACTATCTCTCTTTTCCTCCTACTGGTCTATCAGGGTGAAGAATGGGCTTCACGCTCTCCTTCACCACTTTGTAGGGACCTCTCCGTTTTTTAGTTCCCTCTCTGAAATGGCCTTGACCTTTCTCTTTTCTATGAGGCTACAAGGTCAGGAGGACCATAGGGAAGGGATCTCTCACATAATTTTCTCTGTGTATTCAGATATTTTATTTTTTAACTGATATAATCATTCTTATATATTTCAAGCCCCTACTCTGTTGGGTATTCAGAGTTTGCAGCATGCATGAGTGTGTGTGTGTGTGTGTGTGTGTGTACGTGTTTTGGGGGAGGGCTTACAATTTAAGGTTTAGATTATTACAATAGTTTATTTTGTATAATTGCTACAGTCCTTTTGGAGTTAATGCTCAAATCACGCATACATAAAACACAATCAACCGTCAAGTCAGTTGGATGGATTATGTTGTCAGTCAATGAGAAGGAAAACTCTGGAGGAGAACTATATTTGATGAAGAGATGAGGAGTTCAGTTTGGTGCATGCACGGTTTGAAGTAGCTTTTGGCATTCAAGTGAAGAGGTCAGTAGACAAGAGAGTTTATGATTCTGGACTAAAGTATAGAGATAGAGGTTGGAAATATAAAAATATTCATATATTCATAATATGCAATATTGTTCAATAAAATAAATGAATTAGACACTCCAACAATTGACTTCAGGAGTTTTTCTTTCCTTTTCTTTTTTTTTTTAAGATTTTACTTATTTATTTGACAGAGACACAGCGAGAGAGGGAACACAAGCAGGGGAAGTGGGAGAGGGAGAAGCAGGCTTCTGCCAGAGCAGGGATCCTGATGCGGGGCTTGATCCCAGGACCCAGGGATCATGACCTGAGCCGAAGGCAGGTGCTTCACGACTGAGCCACCCAGGTGTCCCATTTTCAGGAGTTTTTCATACAGTATTATTAAATAAGAAAAGTGAGATGCAAAATAATATGTTATTTTGTAAGCAATGGTCATGAAAATAAACCCCTGTGCACATATATATATTTATAAATATAGATATATCACATTAAAATGATTATTTGTATAATTATATATGTAAAAACATAAATATGGGATAATATGTACTGTATTGTTCATGTAGATTTTTTACAGGGAGAGTATGGGAGTATAGAGGCCATATGTGGTTGGAAGAAGGGGAGAGTGGTAGGCAAAGCAAATCAATGATAGGACTTATAAGCTGTTCAGATGTCATGATGTGATGGAGGGCTGTACGGGTGGGGAGAAATTTTAAGACATCAAATATGGCCAATCCTTTTGGACATTTTGTTTTAAAAGAGAATAAAGAGATTAAGTGGTATCTACAGATGAAAGACAAGTCAAAAGACTGTTTTTTGTTTAACAGCAGTGGAGTAGACATGAGCATATTTAAATGTTGGAGGATGTGTCCAATGAAGAGGGAAAAATTTAATATATAACAGATGGGATTTACTGATTCTGTAATGCTTTTGAGATGGCAAAAGAGAATGGTATCCAAGACAGAAATAGAAATGTTTAGATTTAACAAAGAACTTTTACTTTTAGCTTTTTCTTGTTATTTTATTTTATCCAAATAAAAATTCTAAGGTGACAGTTAAGTGACTTGTTAATTTGGCAAATTGTAGTGATGGAAACTATGATTATGTGACCACAGATAATTATAACACACTTAGATTAAAACTCTTCCAATATGAATTCCTCTAGAATTCTCCTAATATTAATAAGTATAGAAGTAATATAACTACCTCAAAAATATATATGTACTTAGCATTGTCACATATCAGACTTATAACATATCTTACAAAATTAAAATTAAACTTCATAATAACTTAATAAGTAGACAGAATTTTGTCTCCCGTGCAGATGACAAAACTGATGTTCAGGAATATTAAACTATTTTCATAATTTTATCCAACTGGCAACTATCTGAGTCAGGCTTTAAATTCAGATGATATGATCCAAGAGCCTACTGCAGTGAGATGTCTCCAAAAAAGAAAATATAGATAACTTATCTATATTTTCTCTTAACAAATAATATACTTACTTTTAATAATCTCTAGTACATAGGTAAAAGATGCTGTTCTTACTTGGTATCAAGTAAGAAGAAATCAAGAAATCAAGTGCATTCCTTCAAGGTTTCCTAGAAGGACAAAGAGTGGCACATTTCCAGGACTCTAATAATGTAGGGAAATTTTCCCTAGGGATACCTTCCACGAGGAATTGACCATTGAATTGAAAATCATTTTTACAAAAATATGATACAGCTTATATAAATCACTTTGAGACTGTTCCTAAATTTGTAAAGAATCCATCATGGAAATTGATGCAAATACTAGTATGTAATATTTCTCAAACTAATTTGTGACTTAAAGAAAATAAAAGAATCATATAATAAAATTCAGAAGTTGTGTATACCAGAAGTTTCCAACTTAGCAGATGTGAAAATAATAATTGAATTAATCTAATGTTTAATATTTGTTATCACTATTGGTATATGACTCTTATATGTATATGTATGTGTATATTATGTATCTTGTTACTTTTAGTATAATTTATTACATTATTCTTTTATTTATACATCTCTTAGTCAAACAATTATTATTCTGGTCTTATGGATGAGTGATATCGAGAGACAATGTTCCACGAATATTTAGACATTTTTGCAAAGTTGGACACTTTTGAACAAAGAGCATGGCATCAAATTTATGAGGAGTGAGTGAAACTAAAAAAAATTCAAGTTTTAGCAAAATGCAAGTACAAATTACTTCAAGTGAAAAAGGACTAAACTCATTTGAGAACCAGAAAGATAACTGACATGGCTGAAGAGTAATGATTAATAAGAGAAGGGTGATGAGATAGAGGCAGGGGTAGGCAGAGCATGGATGGCTCAGAGACATAATAACAGGATGAAACTGTGTTTGTGCATTGGGAACTCATTTGATGTTTTACAGAAGGAAGAAATAGGGCTTGATTTTTGTTTTATGAAGAGCTCCCTGGGCACTGTGTAGATGTGATTGGAAGGGGGCAAAGTAAAAACAGAAAAAAAAAAAAAAAAAAGAAGAAGAAGAAGAAGAAGAAAAAAGAAAAAAGAAAAAAAAAAAAAAGAAAGAAAAACCGGTTAGCAGGCTTTTTGCAATAGTCCAGTTAAGAAGTTTTTAAGTTGTCCTATTTATTCTGCTAGTCACGTAATTTTTATGAGCAAATATATACTTGCTAAAATTTTTTAAATAAAAAAATAATTCTACATGATTTTTCTACAAGAAAACTTAAATATAAGATAGAAATATTTTTGAGGAGACAATTTTATTTGATTAAATGTACTTAAATCGCAACTTCATCTTTTCATGTATGTGTGTGTGTATTTTCCCTTATACTCTTTTTTTTTTAAAGATTTTTTTATTTATTCATTTGAGACACAGAGATACAGAGAGAGAGAGAGAGAGAGAGCATGAGCAGGGAGAGAGGCAGAGGGAGAGAGAGAAGCAAGCTCCCCGCTGAGCAGGAAGCCGGATGCGGGGCTCCATCCCAGGACCCTGGGATCATGACCTGAGCCGAAGGCAGACGCTTAACCATCTGAGCCACCCAGGAGCCCCAATTTCCCTTATACTCTTAAAAACATGAAAATCAGGGCGCCTGGGTGGCTCAGTCGGTTGAGCGACTGCCTTCGGCTCAGGTCATGGTCTTGGAGTCCCGGGATCGAGTCCCGCATCGGGCTCCCTGCTCTGCAGGGAGTCTGCTCCTCCCTCTGACCCTCCCCCCTCTCATGTGCTCTCTCTCTCACATTCTCTCTGTCAAATAATAAATAAAATCTTAAAAAAAAAAAAAAAAACATGAAAATCAGATTTTATTTTACTCATTTTTTCACAAATGGCTTACCTTTTTAACTTTTATTTTTGAATTAGAATTAAGTTTTATATATAAAAATAAGAGATCCTCATTGCCTGAATGACCTCAAGGTAGATAGTAAAAGGAAAAGGAAAGCATAGCCTTTTTTTTTTCCCCTTTATGTTCTTTGCCTTTGCTTTTACACTGTTCAATGGATTAATCACTTCAAGGTCAATTGTGCAGTCATTACTCCGCTTAGCAAAACTTCTAACTGAAGTCAATTAATGAATCAGCTGAGAAAGCAGTAGCTTTACTAATTCTTACAGGGTTTAATCAGAATAAAATCTGCTTTAATTTTATTTCATCTGGTAGGGGGTCAGAATCCAAGCAAATACCCAATCTCTGACCAGTCTGAATCAAAATAACTATTAAGTTGAAATAATAAAATATTTAAATCCGAGACAAAATATTTAAACTAGAAAAATAGACAAAATTGCTTTAGTAATAGGTTTCACAATTGAAAAACTATCCTTCCTAAAGCTGGTTTGAAGGCAGGGAATTATCTTTTAAGTGTCTGTTATATACCGGCCCCTGGGCTAAACACTATAATTTT
The DNA here is from genome assembly GCF_011800145.1 of Mirounga leonina. NCBI lineage: Eukaryota > Metazoa > Chordata > Mammalia > Carnivora > Phocidae > Mirounga > Mirounga leonina. The sequence continues at coordinate 52,603,312 of NW_023270323.1, read as the reverse complement.
TCTCTTTAAATTCCCTAACTTTTCCTTAAAGAGAAAACTGAGAATCCTAATGAGAAGTGAAGTAGATTAAAAGCAAACAAGAAAATCCTGACATTATTAGTACATGAAATACATCTTAAAGGAAGCTTACATTATTTATGAGCTAGTTAATAATTATGTAATAGGCTATGCTTTCTATAAATCACATGTCCAAACACTGCTAATTAAATAAGTTCAAATATCGGGCGCCTGGGTGGCTCAGATGGTTAAGCGTCTGCCTTCGGCTCAGGTCATGATCTCAGGGTCCTGGAATCGAGTCCCGCATCGGGCTCCCTGCTCCTTGGGAGCCTGCTTCTCGCTCTGCCTCTCTCTCTCTCATGAATAAATAAATAAAATCTTTAAAAAAATAAAAAATAATAAGTTCAAATATCACCTCCTCTATATCAATTACTTAAAGGTATAACAAGCTACCCCAAAAGTTAGAGGTTTAAAATATCAACCATTAATTTATCTCACATCCTAATATTTAGCTCTTTAGCTCAGTTAGCTGGTTGGTTTCACTATTCCGAATCACACTTGGCTGATACCAACTGGTCCCTTTGTGTGTCCACAGTCAGTTGTACGAGAGCAAAACTGTGCTGTGCTAGGATAGTTGGCTGACTGGATCTAGGTGTAGAATTTAAGGTTAGGATGGAGCCTCTCATTATCCAGCAGACTAGCCAGATTTGTTCAGAGTAGGTTGTCTTGGAACCAAGAGAGAGTATGAAAGTATACAGGATATTTTGAGACCTATACTCAAGATCAGAAGCTACATTTGAGGGCGCCTGGGTGGCTCAGTTGTTAAGCGTCTGCCTTCGGCTCAGGTCATGATCCCAGGGTCCTGGGATCGAGTCCCGCATCGGGCTCCCCGCTCTGCGGGAAGCCTGCTTCTCCCTCTCCCACTCCCCCTGCTTGTGTTCCTTCTCTCACTGTTGTCTCTGTCAAATAAATAAAATCTTTAAAAAAAAAAAAGACGCTACATTTGATTGACCCAACCAAATCCCAACTAGAGTGGATTCAAGGGATAGAGAAAGGAGGTGTTGCAAAATCCCATGTAACAAAAGGGCATGCATACAAGGAGGAATTAGGATTTGTGACTATCTTTATAGTCTATTATAACCTCCTTAAAGTTTTGATAATTCCCAAGATTTATTATCTTCTGCCTATGAAATTCCACATCATTATAACTTGTATGACACCTTTATATGAATAAAAACAAAAAAGAATGAAAAACATTATATTACAGTATTTTGTATTATGAGCAAGTATATACTTGCTAAAATTGTTTAAACAAAAAAACAAATAATTCTACATGATTTTCTACAAGAAAACTTAAATATAGGATAAAAATATTTTTGGAGAGACAACTTAGTCTCCATCTTCAATGAAAATGTGAACCATGGTATATCAAAAAGGGCTGCCATATGCAGTGAAGTTTAAACCAGGGTGGCAAAAAATGTCTGGAGAAGACATAGGTCCTGAAGATCTTAAGCAAAGCCAGTAAAGTTCAGTTCTCCAAAGCAGACGCCACACAAAGTAGGTGAAAAGTAACAATTCCTTATTTAGAGTCACAGGTGTACAAGTTGGGTTTGAGATTTTCTTGGACCTTGTTACTAATAAATAAAAGGGGAAGATATGCCAAAAGAGGAAAAGATTGCAAGAAGCAATGTATCAGTGAGACTGGGTAAAAGGAAAAAGAGGAAGAGTGAGAGTCAGAGAGAGAGAGAGAGAGAGATTACATTTTAAGTAACCTGCCAATACTGATCTCTGTTGACTGAGGAGTAAAAGCAAACACACACACACACACACACACACACGCAGGTCTATGTGTTCAGGAGATTAAATGAGAACAGGCAGAATTTTTCTAGCAAACAAAATGTCGACATTTTGTTTACCTTAGACATTCAACATAGATTGCATAGATTGCCAAGAAAAAATAATAACCTTATTCAATCCAAATCAAGGTAAATAAGAATAAAAGGATGCAACAGGAGATCTATACACAAACACCACATAAAACAAGGAGAAAAGATAACAATAAAATGGCAAATTATTATCACTCATTGAAAAAATAATGCTGCCCCAAGCAGATAAAAGTTATGACCCAACATACCAATGTGAAATTGGAAATAAATGAATAGGCAAAATGATTCTAGCCTGCTGGCTTCCACAACAGTGTGACAATTTCTTGAGAGATACAGAAAGAATGTATTTTAAGTATATGTACGTATTAGGTTCAAATTCTGTTCTATTACTGATAAGTGACCTTGATTAAGTAATTTGCTAAACAGCAACATACGAGGTTTCTGTACAATATTTTCCTGATTATATATAGTTATGTTTTTTTCCTAATTCAAGCATAATTAACATACAGTGGTACATTAGTTATAAGTATACAAATATAATGATTCAAAAATTCTATACATTACTCAGTGTTCATCAGGATACATGTACTTCCTAATACCCATCACCTTTTTCACCCATTTCTTCATCCACCTCCCCTCTGGTAACCATCTGTTTGTTCTCTATAGTTAAGAGTCTGTTTTTTTGGTTTATTTCTTTTTTTCTTTGTTTCTTAAAGTCCACATATGAGTGAAATCATTAGGTATTTTTGTTTCTCAGATTTAGTTTGCTTAGCATTGTACCCTCTAGATCCATCCATGTTGTTGCAAAGGAAAAGATTTTCTTCTTTTCTATGGCTAAGTAAAATTCCACTGTATATATACACCATGTCTTCTTTTTTTTTTTTTTTTTAATGTTTTATTTATTTATTCATGGAAGTCAGAGAGAGAGAGAGGCAGAGGCAGAGGGAGAAGCAGGATCCCCGCCTAACAGGGAGCCCCATGCAGGACTTGATCCCAGGACCCTGGGATCATGACCTGAGCCGAAGGCAGACGCTTAACCATCTGAGCCACCCAGATGCCCTACACCATGTCTTCTTTATCCATGCATCTATCAATCTATCTTGAGTTGCTTCCATATCTTGGCTATTGTAAATAGCACTACAATAAACATAGGAATGTATATATCTTTTTGAATTAATGTTTTCATTTTCTTTGGATAAATATCCAGCACTAGAATTACTGAATCACATGGTAAATCTTTTCTTATTTTTTTGAGGAAACTCCATACTGGTTTCTGCAGTGGCCGCACCAGCTTGCATTCCCACCAACAGTGCATGAGCATTCCTTTTTCTTTTCTTTTTTTTTTTTTTTAAGATTTTATTTATTTAACAGAGAGAAAGAGAGCACAAGTAGGCAGAATGGCAGGCAGAGGGAGAAGAATCAGGTTCCATACTGAGCAGGGAGCCGGACACGGGGCTCAATCCCAAGACCCTGGGGTCATGATCTGAGCCGAAGACAGCCGCTTAATGGACTGAGCCGTGCCTGAGGGGCCCCTGAGCATTCCTTTTTCTTACGGGGGTATTTTTTTTTCTTTTGCCTCAGGTTTTATTTGAACTATATTGTTTTATAATATGTTTGTCTTCATAAATACTTAAAGAAACAAAATGGGAATAGCAAAAAGCATAGAAAGGAAAAAATGATAGAAGGGAGGCAGGGAGAGGAAAAAAGAGAGGAAGGGAAGTTAATCTGTGTACATTTATTTTCTGCTTGGTTTCTGGAACTTTGTGCTAACCTGCTACATCTCTATATGTCACTATTCACCATGATAATTTCCTAATTTTAAAAATAGCACAATGTAAATGGAAACCAAATAACTTCTTATAGGAAACTTCTGGATTCCTTTACATTTTGGGAAGGGAGAATAGTTTCATAATGACCACCCAAAATCTTGAAGCAATAAAAAGATCGATAAATTTGAATGCATTAAAAATGTTTTGGGAGGTCATATATATTGTGTATTTAAGTATGTATGTATTTGCCTTTGCAAATTATATCAGGCAAAAGTCTGATAGACACAGTGTAGAGTGCTCTAAAAGTTGATAAAAAAGAACAAACTTATAGAACAAATTTCAGACAGTTCACAGGAAAAGAAATGAATGATTACATGTCTCTTAAGCTTATGAAAAATACTCAATCTCATTCATATAAATTTAAAATGTTATTTAAAATTAAACTGAGATCTCATTTTTGGTTTAGTTTTATAAACTAAAGATTTGTAAAAATCCTAAAGTTTGACAACATATGCCATTTTTGAGGCTGTGAGGATTCATGCACTCCCAGGCTTGAGGCAATGCAAACGTGAACAACTGTAATGAAGACAAAAATAGCGATATCTAATAAAACTATATATAAACTAAGACATAGACTCCCAATTCTCTTCTAGGACTCCATCTTAATTATGAAACAGCAGTATGTAAAGCAACAGAGGCATAAAAGTTTATTTTTAATTACAAATGACTGGAAAGAACTGAAATGTCCTAATAGCATGCATTGGTTGAATAAACTATGAAATACATAATGAAATACTAATGCAGTCATAAAAACACTCACACTTACAAAGGTGTACATTGTGAACCATAATTTATGTGATTTTTCTGTATATTAGAAGTTGATCTTTGTTATGGGAATAGCCATTCCAAAAGTGCATATGCCACATTTTTTTTGGCTGCACTATTTTTAGATAAATTACAGATCATGTAATGGAAGCTTTTGTGGGGAGGACCTAGACTTTGAGCTGAATACTTTGGAATGATAGTATTTGGGAAAGTGAAAAATAAAGAGGCAAGTTCTCATGGGTGGAAAGGTGCAAGTCATTCTTAGAGGAGAGAAAGGTAAATAATTTCTAAATGATCATTTCATCCAAACGTTTGGGGAGTTGGGGGACAGACAATCATATACTGAGTTCTAGAGAATCTGTTAAAAATAAAATAACCACTAGCAAATTAAATTGTACTGGGCACAAAGTATATTCAATTGCCTTCATTGCAATCACTTTAAAATCTTTCACTCTATTTTCATAGCAACATTTATTCCCAAATTGCATTTGTGGAGAAGTAAAATTGATATGAAATCAAAGCTTACTCTGGTCATGACTGACAGTGGCTTAGCACACCACTAGCTTTTGCAGTTAAGGCTACATTTTGAACTGTTTTATTTGCTGGGGGAAATAGTGAAATCAATAAAATACTGTCAAAGTCTATAAATGACTTATTGTGAATGACAAGAATGAAGTTAGGGTTTCTTTCTCAGCACAGCTTCAAAAGAAATGCAAAATAAACTAAACAAACCAAAGCAGCATCTATAGATCCAGTATTTATAACATCAGTGTTGAAAAATAGAAAACTAATTCCAACATGCTTATATGTCACTCTGAATGAAATATATTTCTTTGTGACATGTTTTGTATTTTAATCCACATTACTCTTATGAGATCAATAGAAATCATTTAAGAAGTTATGTCAGGGGCGCCTGGGTGGCTCAGATGGTTAAGCGTCTGCCTTTGGCTCAGGTCATGATCCCAGCGTCCTGGGATCGAGTCCCGCATCGGGCTCCCTGCTCCTTGGGAGCCTGCTTCTCCCTCTGCCTCTCTCTCTTTCTCTCTCTGTCTCTCATGAATAAATAAATAAAATCTTTTATAAAAAAAAAAAAAAAAAAGAAGTTATGCCAGAATTTTTACAGGAATTGTAAAATAGTGAAGATAAAAAGCTTCGGATAGAGCACCCAAATTCTTTGAAAGTCAGTTGTGGTCTCCCAGTTAGCAGTGTTTGCATGGAATTTTCTAGGTTTTCCAAAAATTGACCAGAGAGAGTATACTCATAGATAAGCTCTCGTGTATCCTTTCAGCCATGTTCAGTACTGAAAGTTTAAACTCCTGGGCTATCTTTGTATATTTATCTTATGGCAAATTGTAGATAATTGCTGTGATGGTTAATTTTATGTGTCAATTCAACTGGGCTAAGGATGCCCAAATAGCTAGTAAAACGTGATTTTTGGGTGTGTCTGTGAAAGTGTCTCCAGAATAGAATAAAAGAGAGAAAGTGATTAAGATAAGAGAAAACTTACATCGACTATATTTAGACTTCACAATTATATATACGCTTTTATTTAAACAAAACATTAATTTAGGAATTCACTCAATAATGCTATTTTCTTGTCTATTATGTTCCAGATTCTTCTTTAAGTTCTGGAGCTACAAGAAAAATGTGTTCTTACTTTAATGTAGTTTATAATGAATCAATAAAAAAAACTGAATCATTGAAAACCATTGGGGAGAGTTTTGATTCCCATGGTATTAACAAATTATATTTCTATAACTAAAAGAAAGCATTGAGCCAATAGTAATTGACCTGCCACTTTTCTTTTCTAACCAGGTATTAGGGGAAAGTAAGCTCCATGCTTCTTATGTCACATGTTTGGAGAAAAATGACTCCTGAGGAGAGGGTCTGCTATAAGCAAAGTACTATAGAGTTCAGCCTTGGTATATTACTAAATGGTTGGCTCAAAGTAGTTCAGCTCCCCATGGCCAGACCTTGTACAGGTTAAAAGACAAGTACACTGCTTTTGTTTTTTGGGGGGGTAAATACCTGGTAGTAAAACTATTGGATGGTATGATATTTCTATTTTTAATATTTTTGAGGAGACTCCATACTGTTTTCCACAGTGGCTGCATCAATATACATTCTTTTTTTTTTTTTTTTAATATTTTATTTAGGGGCTCCTGGGTGGCTCAGCTGGTTAAGCGAATGCCGTCGGCTCAGGTCATGATCCTGGAGTCCTAGGATCGAGTCCCGCATCGGGCTCCCTGCTCAGCAGGGAGTCTGCTTCTCCCTCTGACCCTCCCCCTCTCATGCTCTCTCTATCTCATTCTCTCTCAAATAAACAAATAAAATCTTTAAAAAAATAAATAAAAGTAAATAAATATTTTATTTATTTATTTGACGGGCAGGGGAGGAGAGAGAGAACAAGCAGGCAGCAGGCAGAGGTAGAGGCAGACTCCCTGCTCAGCAGGGAGCCCGATGTGGGGCTTGATCCCAGGGTCCTGGGATCATGAACTGAGCCAAAGGCAGATGCTTAACAGACTGAGCCACCCAGGTGCCCCAAATATACATTCTCATCAACAGTGCATGAGGATCCTCTTCTCCCCACATCCTTGCCGATGTTTGTTATTTCTTGTTTTTTGGATACTAGCCGTTCTGACTGGTGTGAGGTGATATCTTATTGTGGTTTTGATTTGCATTTCCCTGATGATTAGTGGCATTGAAGATCTTTTCATGTGTCTGTTAGCCATCTATATGTCTTCTTTGGGAAAATACCTACTCAGATCCTTTGTACATTCGTTTGTTTTAGTTTGGTATTGAGTTGAAAAAGTTTTTTATATATTTTAGATATTTACCCCTTATCAGACATATCACTTGCAAATATTTTCTCCCATTCACCAGGTTGCCTTTTTGTTTTGTTATGGTTTATTTTACTGGCAAAAACTTTTGATTTTGGTGTAGTCCCAATAGTTTATTTTTGCTTTTGTTTCTTTTATCAGGTATTTACTCAAATAAAGTGAAAACACTAATTTGAAAAGATATATGCATCCTTATGTTTATTGCAGCATTATTTACCATATCCAAGATATGGAAGCAACCCAAGTATTCATCCATAGATGAATGGATGAAGAAGATACACACATACACACACTGGAATATTGCTCAGCCATAATAAAGAATGGAATCTGTCCATTTGTGACAACATGGACTGACCTAGAGGGCATGATGCTAAGTGAAATAAGTCAGACAGAGAAAGACAAATTCCATATGATCTCACTTATATGTGGAATCTAAAAAACAAAACAAACTCTTAAATATAGAGAAGAAACTTGTAGTTGCCAGAGGGTGTGAGGATGGCAAAATAGATAAAAGGGATTAAGAAGGTTATAAAATAAATAAGTCATGGTGATGAAAAGCACACCATAGATATGGTGACAGATGGTGACAACAGTTACTTTAGTGAGCATTGAGTAATGTATAGTATTGTTAAATCAATATATTGTACACTAGAAACTAACATAACATTGTATATCTATTATACTTCAATAAAAAAAAAGACAAGTACACTGCAATTTTAAAGGGGGGACTTTTATGACATTTCCTGTGAGCGATATTTAGTCCATGTGGAAGAATGTCACAAGCCTGAAGTATTTTGTCTCAAGAGCACGGATTAGAAAAATGAATTGAGGAAGTTAGTTTCTGCCAATGCTTGATCTGTTCATTATAAGCATTTACTATATTGTATTGTATGGTGTGAAGAATCTTCTCCAATTTGAAACATGCTTTAAAGGCTAATGGAAATTTTAATAAGCTAGTTCAAAGGTCATTTGAAACAGTTTATCACAAGGGACAGGGAAGTGAGATGACACTGAAGGAAATAAATTCTGTTTTGTAACAGAGAATTAGATCACATGTTAAGTAAGAGATTGTCAGTGATAAAAATTAAAAGAAAACAGATTGTCTCCCTAGAACCCAGCAATAGAAATAGAAACTCATTGATTTGATTGAAAAATAGGCAGTAGCCCCCATAAGTTATAGGAAATCCTGTGTGAAAAAGGGGAGGACAAAATAAAAGTAGAGGCAAGAGTGTTTCTGGCTTTCAGATCATTTACATTAACTGAAATGTTCATCACAAAACTTAGAAACATTTTTTTCTTTTTCATTTCTCAATATTAGCAATTGGTTCACTTATTTAATTTAAGAAATTGCAATATTAGTGATGAAATTTCTCAAAATGCAAGGGTTTTAAATGCAGAAACTAATCACTGAACATATTGTGTTATAAAATTCATGGTCAGAAAGTGACATTGCATTTTTCCTTATTAAAGAAGAAATTATCTTGTAATTGACAAAATGACTTTTTAGAGATTTTAATATATGCTAGATAGTGAAATTACCAAACTTCAGCTTCAACTCATTATGAATTTATTCCTTGATCAAATATATGGTTTGTTCAAATATTGCTACTGCCAAAATGCAATCATCTATGAATTGTTTTTAACTTAGTGAAATGTCTAAAGTAATTTAAAACTGAAAAGTTTAAGGCTAACAATAAAAGCAAAACTAATTAACAACTACTTTTTCTTAGTTTAGAACATAATTTCTCTATGGAAGCATACATAGGAAAATTGCATTTCTATATACTGAAACTTTAAAATTAATTCCACTGCAATGTCAGGAGGAAAAAGAAGACTCTGAGATTAAAAGACTCATTCTGCAGTAGTCTTTTGCTTTCTTAAATAAGTTCATAATTTAAATTTTCATAATTCTAATTTTAAATTGCAATTTAGTAATGCATTTTGAGATGTGAGTTTTATGACTTAAGTTTGTTCAGCAACAGTTTATTCAGAAAGTAAACATGCCTATTTAATTTTAATAGATATTATATTAAAAGTAATAACAATTTGTGTAAGTTATACTGAATCTCTGAATTGATGTCTTTTTGTCATTTCTTCCCTTTTGTTATTGAACCTTTTTTTAGACCTAGGAAAACGTCCCACTAAAAATGTGAAATTATGTGATAAGCATTTTATGTATTTATATTTAATAAATGGTGATCTGGATTTGACTTTCACATCTTAATAAAATATATGAATAGACATAGAATTCTTTGTTTTAAACAATAAACCTATTTTTAAATAAAGGTGTCACTGTTTTGCTGAGCTACAAGGAATCACATTCATCAATTTGTCCTGATATAGGAGAGACAAGTTTTGGTTCTCCTTTTGTTTTCTCTTTCAAATGCCTTTAACAGCCACAGATTTCTCTTGAAAGGAAACTACTTTATCCACAATCTGTTGTTGAAGAAACAGCTTAGCAGTTCTATTTGGTAAGTGTACTGGTTAACATATAAATCATCTCTGTAGTCACAGATGAGTAGATTATAAGATGGATATCAGTCAATAAGGAACTAGAAGGAAAAACAAATCTTACCAAAGAATGTCAGTAATTATTTGGGCCATATCATATTATTTATTGTGAATAAAGGAACTGACACTAAAGGATATACATACAGAAAAGGCAATGAGCAAATGTCATAGTCCATACAAGCCATGATAAACACAATTACATGTCACCAAAAGCCATGAATAATAAGTAGACATAAGGAAGTAAAATGGAGTCTAGGATGAAGTTGTGTGTGGTGAAATTACAGGTGCAAACATGGATAGGACCTGAGGTATCAGGATGGAAATCCAAGAATTCCAACTGTCCAGACACCAGTGAGATGATCTGCTGTATATAACATGTTGGAAACATATGTATGTTTGGGAAAGAACTTCTTTCAGAAACTTAAAAACATTTCAGAAATGTGGCTTAAAGATTAAAATCTTATGTATTATATCAGATTGTCTCCAAGGAGTATGAATAAAACTAGGAAGCCAGATTGTATTTTTAATTAATTAAAGACATAATTTTATTAAGTACGGAGTATATTCTATATGCTTGCCAATGACATTTTCAATACAGAAAAAAAAAGTGAATTTTCTACATAACCATGCTGGAAATCAAAACAAAACAAAACAAAACAAAAAACAGTCTTTACAGTGCTTTTATTTATTAGATTAATTTAGCTGAGTAGATCTCAATATTTGGTGCATATCAGAAGAACTGAGAAAATTGTTATATTAAATCAAGGCTATGACTGGTTTATTTCACTTATTAATGTCCTCCAGGTTCATCGATGTTGTCACAAATGGCAGAGTTTCCTTCTTTTTAAGGTTGAATATATTCCAGTGTATGTGTATTCTACATTTTCTTTATCCATTCACTTGCCAGTGGCCATTTGGGTTATTTTAATATCTTGACTATTGTAAATAATGTTGCAATGAACATGGAAGTGCATATATATCCTTGAAATCCTAATTTCAATTCTTTTGGATATATACCTATTGATCCCACTTATTTGAGATATCTATTAGTAAAGCACATGGAAGCAGAGAATACTATACAACTGGTTGCTAGGGGTTGGGGGTTAGAGGAAATGGAGAGTTGTTTCATGGGTATAAAGCTTCAGTTATGCTAGATAAATGAGGCCTAGAGATCTACTGTATGTCTATAGTTAGCAATACGATATCATACACTTCAAAATTTGTTGAGAGGGTAAATCTTATGTTGCATGTACACAAAAGGAAATAAACAAAAAGTAAAGGACATAGAAGACTTTGGGAGGTGTTGGATAAATTTATTATCTTGATTCTGGTTATGGTACCATGGGTGTCTACAAATGTCCAAATTCATAAAATTGTACACATGAAATATTTACAGTTCTTTGCATATCAATTATACCTTAATAAAGCTGTTAAAAGTAAAATATGGCTGTGCTTTACCCCAGAACCACTGAACGACAGTCTAAAGAAGCAGGCTTACAGTCTTTCAGTTTAAACTACACTAGTAATTCATATCCACTAATAACCTAAATTAAAGATGATCTCATTAATCTTTCTTTATGATTTAAATTAATAAAACTGTTACATATGTTTATTGATAAACAGAGAAATAAAAATTTCTGTTTATAAATATGGCATGATGTGAGTCAAATTTCTTTAATATTAGTACCTATATATAACTCATAGATAAAAATATTTAAATTATATATTTACTCATCTATTAGAAATTATACATATGGAAGGAACGATGTCTCATCCTAAAGTTTGTTAAAAATATTAAACACAACCAGTTCTGGATGGTTTAAGTTTGGACCCCTTGCAAATGAAGAAATTGGGAAAAAGTAATTTACCAAGATTTCAATGCAGTACTATGACTTTTTGGACACCAACATGAGCCTGATGGTAGATAGTAGTTAATAACATGGATCTGAATCTTATAAAGTCTTCTGAATTTCAGTTCCTATAATTTGATAACTTTATGATCTTGGGTAAGTTACACAACTTCTCTGTGCCTTGGTTTCATCATCTGCCAAATGGGAACTTTAATAGTACATTTCCTAGAATTGTGAAAATTGAGTGAGATAATCCACCAAATGTTCTTGGAATAGTGCCTAGCACATAGTAAACACTCAATAAATACTACATCTTGATAACAAAGGTTAATTTGAAAAGGTATATTTTACTAAAAGTTTATTAATTTGAAATAAGACTGGAAATTATCATTTTACTTTCATTTTAACATTTATGTAGTGAACAGCATCACTTGCCATGAATAAACTGGTAAATGTATTCCAAATAAAGTTCTTAATTACAATTGACACTTCTGGGCTCAGAGTGAGAGCAAAAGCGATACCAGCCATATAAGACCTCAGTACAAGAGAATGTAAGGCAGTTACCAATCTGCTTTAATTCAATATTAGGCTTACTAGGATGAGAACTTAAAACTTTACCATCCCATCTTTCAGTAGAAATGATATACTACTGGATGTATGTATTTTAATATATCATAATGATTTCATCATATAAAAATAAATTATATACAGAGATTATATGTTATATACAAAATTAGAATAATAACTAAAATATTACTCTTTCCTTTAAGAAACCTAATCACTATTAAAATTGTTGGGATACTTAAACTTGAAACAAAAATGTAGTTTGAGTTGGCATGCTGACTAAGGATTACAAATTTATCAAAAAAAAAAAAGATTTTAAACCATGATGATTCTTCTTGGAGTCTTCTCTTTTATATCTTTTTCTACCTTGATAATCAGGTTATATAGATTCATTATCTCTATCAGTTTTCTTCTGAGAGAAATACTATGTAATGCTTTAAACTAATCTATACATCTTGAGGGTTTGTTTTTTGTTTTGTTTTGTTTTGTTTTTGTAGTACCAGGACACCAAATCGAAATACTACTACTGTTACATTTTCTATAAGGCTTATCACAATGATACACTGAAGGACATCCTTGGGACATTCCTTTTCCATTTGCCAACAAGTGAAAGAATGGTCATTAATAGGCAGGCATGGTTAATAGTCCATATATGGTTTTAGGATCTTCTAACAGCATAAGAATGAAATCAATTGGCAACAAAATAGAATATATTGTAAACTGGATGATATATAGCATTGATGAGAAATTTTTGCATCTTTGGTCAGAGGTCAATTCTTTCCAGTTTGAAACAAACGAACAAAAAATGTCATTGGATTAAAAGGACCTAAAATAGGCAGGAATAGAGGTAAAAAATTTTCCCCCATGTGTGTAAATAACCATGATTCTAGTCACTATGATAGACACCTGTTAATATTTTGGATCTCAAGTATGTGCATACCTTGTAAACACTTTTAGAGTTATTTATAGATAGAAATTTGAGAACCCCACTATTCAGCAGGTCTTGACTGAGGGCAAGATATCTAATGTGTTTAAGACCTGCATAGGGATTTAATCCTGACTAACCACACATTTAGATGCAGGCAATATCACTAGGAAATAGATGATACAGAAAATAAGCCTGATAAATTCCAAAAGTAACCCAGGAAAAGAAGACACTACATATAAGAAGAAGCCCTTCTTTTTTTTTTTTTTTTAAGATTTTTATTTATTTATTTGACACACAGAGACACAGCAAGAGAGGGAACACAAGCAGGGGGAGTGGGAGAGAGAGAAGCAGACTTCCCGCCGAGCAGGGAGCCCAATGTGGGGCTCGATCCCAGGACCCTGGCATCATGACCTGAGCTGAAGGCAGACACTTAATGACTGAGCCACCCAGGCATCCCAAGAAGCCCTTCTTGTCTAGAAACATGTTCATTATGGAGCCTTGCTATTCCAAGTGGCATCAACTCAGAAAACCTGTAGCAAGGCAGCCTTTTGGAAATGCAGAATCTCAAGTTTCACACCCATCTTACTGAACCCAAATCTTAATTTTAATAAGATCCTCAGGTAACCTATTAAGGCTAAAGAAATACCAAAATAAAAGAAACAGAAGAATTCATCTGCTTTGTCTTTTCTACTTTTTTTTTTTTTTTTTTAAGATTTCATTTACTTATTTGACAGAGAGAGAGAGACAGCGAGAGAGGGAACACAAGCAGGGGGAGTGGGAGAGGGAGAAGCAAACTTCCCGCGGAGCAGAGAGCCTGCTGCGGGGCTTGATCCCAAGACCTTGGGGTCACAACCCAAGCGGAAGGCAGATGCCCAATAACTGAGCCACCCAGGCGCGCGTCTTGTCTACTTTTGATCTGCAACTCATGTGGTTTTACAAGGTGATTTCTGCAGAGAAATAAACCTCACCATTATATGTGTGTCATGGTTTTTGCTTATTTGTTTGTTTGGTGGCAACATATTTTATTTCTGAAACTTTAACATTGATTAATGTGAATACCTTGGAAAAGATTTAACTAATCCATATTTATCTTTAGGTGAAAAAATAAAATATATCTATCAGTAAAAGGACAATCTATCAACATTTGTAAGACCTGGGGGAAAAACAACAAAACTATTGCTCCATTCATATTAGCTTTTCATTTGATGTCTCAATTGACCAAATAGTAAAAATCCATTGATTTTTAAATCTATCAGATTTCAGTTAGAACTCATGCAGCATTCATATGTAGACCAGAAAGGTGGTAGACTGACTATAGTTTAGAAGCAGAGACCTAGAAATAGTAACAGATTGCTCCTCTGGATTTTTTAGGCCTTCAGCCACATAATTCCACTCATGGAAAGATTAACTTCCTAAAAAATTCTATCTTGTTACAAAATGCCATTAACTCTTGATAGTCATAAACACATTAAACAACAATCATCATGTTGCTTTGACAGCTCTAAAGAATTTGCATGCAGTTTTAATGATGGAGAACCTCACTCATCATAATTTCTGAGTGTTGAATTGATCCTTGGAAGAGAGGCTGATAATTTGATTGTTCTATAATGTGCTACTGCATAATTTCAGAAAGAGAAATCATTTTATGAAGAAACTAATTACATGCAAATGAGTCTCTTCACAAGATGCTAATAAAATTAGAAATACTTTTCAAAAAATGAAGAAAAAATAGTGTAAATTAAAAAGCCTAGAAGAGGTAGATGATTAAAAAATACCATGGAGATATTACCTTGGAAAAATTCATGAAGGACTCTATGTCAAGGAGAGGAAACTACTGTTGTTTCATTTTCTACTGTAGCAAGAATATCCTTCTGTCCTATATTTAACCTTCTAAAACTTAAATGATAATATGAATTGTGAAAATTCCAATTCTTATTGCAGTTAAAATGGTTTACATGGAAGGAATATTATAAAAGTCTCTCCAAAGAGAAAAGCAATTCATATCTTCCTTATAAGAAATCAGTGAAGGGGCGCCTGCGTGGCTCAGTTGGTTAAACTTTCCACTGCAGCTCAGATCATGATCTCAGGGTCCTGGGATTAAGCCCCATGTCAGGTTCCACGCTCAGCGGGGAATCTGCTTGAGATTCTCTCCCTCTCCCACTGCCCCTCCCCCTGGTGGTGCACTCTCTTTCTCTCTCTTTTTCTCTCTCTAAAATAGATAAATGAATCTTAAAAAAAAAAATCAATGAAATGTACATACTCATCTTACAGTGTATGTTTCTATCTTTTTAAAAAGCATCATCACAAATAATATATTTTAGAATTTTAGACACCCCTTTAAAGAACATAAGTCTGGTTTGATTTAACTGCAATGAAATGTAATGAAATTTAAATGTAATAAAATATTTTATCCTAATTATCATTGCTTCTTTTTTCTTCCACTTGATCTATTTTCTTCTCCCTCTGAATTACTTAAGTCTTTGAATAAAGGAGTTGAGCTGAGCTGAGGTAATCCAGGTTTATAGTTCTCTAAACTATGTTGTCCTAATATTTATCTCAGACATCAGAATACTGTCATGTGAATGTGCAAATACATGGTGAAAATCAAAGCAAACCAAAAAAGTATGTGCTTGGGAATCCTTACTCCGTAACTAAAAGCATATACATTTTTATTAATTAATTACTTTATTCTTAGCTTTCTGATTAACAAAATATAGTTCTTTCTTATAAACTACAATGATTTTGCTCTCAGTGGTTTCCATGCTCATTTCCCATCGATTTTCACAAACTCTGTCCTTTTTTTTTTTTTAAGATTTTATTTATTTATTTGACAGAGAGAGACACAGTGAGAGAAGGAACACAAGCAGGTAGAGTGGGAGAGGGAGAAGCAGGCTTCCTGCAGAGCAGGGAGCCCGATGTGGGGCTTGATCCCAGGACCCTGGGATCATGACCTGAGCCGAAGGCAGGCGCTTAACGATTGACCCACCCAGGTGCCCCAACTCTGTCCTTTCTTGACTTTTTGTACTCTCATGCTGTTTTTTTTTTCTTTAAAAAAAAAAAAATTCAAGTTATTAAGCCTCCAGAAATATTTTAGGGACCCCCCCCAAATGCCTGATTTATAGAAAATATTCAATAAGTATATTTTTAAATTAACTAAGCTCAGTGCAAGGCCAATTTTCTCTTAACTTCTTTCTTCTTTCACAGATTTAGGTGACCATCTCTTTTTATTTTTCAGGAATAATTTTCTGCCCACCCCACCCCCCCATCACACAACTTTCTTTTGTCTCTTACTGTATTTTAAAATGGTAGTTTCTGAAGAATGTTCATATGATGATATGAATGATACATTATAAAGGGAAAAAAAAATGAGGCCAGAAAACAGGAGAACTTTGCAGGTTTAAAAGATAGTGGAAGTGATGTGATTAAATAAATTAATAAAATTAAATAAAGTTGACAGGATGGCTTCAGCTAAATGTGGAGAAGAATTCATTTACTGAACAGAATAACTTGTACAGGTACAACTATTTGATGGTGGAGAGAAAAATGCTTTTTATCGATCAATTTATTTGCTCAACAAAATATAATTTAGTAACTTCAACTAAGATTGAGGAGTGTTGGAAGATTGAGGAGAAAAAAATGGGAAAATAAATTACTAGAGAAAATACTATTAATGCTATTGTGGGACAGTTTGGATGCAGGATAGGAGTAGGCAGAGCCTTGGAATTAACAAGGTTTGAAATTTTCCAGATGGTCTCACTGAGAAAGAAAAAAGAAAGGGAATTAAATTTGTAAGCTGGTAAGCATTTCAACTTATCAACAAAATGATCTAAGTGTGCTAAAGAAAGAGAGACATGACAGAATTGATAGATAACATAAGAAGTCATGGTGTCGGTATGGTAGATACCTAGTGAGTCAAAGGATATGTGGAGTGGAAGTCCTAAAATGAACAACATGGAAGGATTCAGGATGTTAGTCAAAGAGTGGATAGTTTGAAATATTGTGAATGAGATATGATTTTGGTAATACAAATGCTAGTTAAATCTGTTAACATTGATGTTTTAAATACTTCATTGGCTTCCAAGAAAGCTTTGGATAAAACTACACTCTTTATCATTGTTTACAACTTCTTATTTCTGTCTGACAAATCCTAATTTCCAATCCTGTTCAAATGGAGCAAGAAATTATTCTACAGGCTTTCCTTATGAAATCCTACTTTTGGCTTACATTCTAGCAGTTTTCAGCTTTAAGATTAAATGTATCTGACATGCAATAATTAACCAGACAACCAGAGAGCAGGTTAGGTGTCCTTGTTCTGTGTCCTCTCTGTGACCTATTTTTACCTTAAAATACCATATATCACCTAACATTTGAATTCTCTCTCTTACATGTCTTTGTGCTTTTGGGTCTCCTTCACTATAGTATAACTGTACTTGAAGTATCAAGCATGGTGTGGAGAATATGATATTTTACAATTTTTTTTCAGGAAAATATACTTAAATTTTAACTTGCTAAATGACAGGCATCTATTTTTTCCTTGACCTAATTTGTAGCATAGATTTGTACCCTGAGTAATCACAACTGTCACTGGTGAAACTAAATTTGAGAGAGACTTTTGGATCCTCTTATCTTCATTCAAATAGGAGTGATATTTATAAGACACAATTATTGTTTCACTGTTATAAAATAGGATATCTTTGTTCTTAACCCAAGAGACACAGTTAAATAGTTGGCAAGGCTACTGTTGAAGGTATTCTTTTAATTTAATAAATCACCAACTTGCCCTCTCAGGTTTTGTGGGCTTCTCTCAAATAAAATATATATTTTAGGGAAGTTTCATACAATCTAAGTATTTGTATCACTCTTTCCCAATATACAACCAAGCTAGGATTTTAAATGATTATTTGCATGCATTATTTCTATATTTTAATTTTATGGTAAAACTGAAAAAAAAATAGACATTCAAACCACTTTTAATAAGTGTGGAGAATTTTTCAGGAAGAGTGTGACTGAACTTTTCTAGGCCATTTTCAATCTGGATAGATACAATATTGTAATCTTATTGATTTAGCATATTTAAGTAAAGTCATTCATTTATCATTTAGATAACAATTTATCAGATAGATAACAATTTATCATTTATCAGATAGATAGCAATTTAAGCCATGTCCACATAAAGAAATTAAACAATGATTGCTTATATTAAAGGGATGGTAAAACTTCAGGAAAGGTAATAGAGAAGAACCAAAACAATGGTTATACTATTCCATTCTTCCATTCGTTATTACATCGTGCATGGTGTCTTATTTTGTTGAGAAACATTCAGGTTGATATGAACAAAATAGAAAAATAAAATTTGTGAATAATCTATTTTTGCTATTGAAATTTGTTTTAAAATCACCAAAAAATATCCTGGTACATACAAGTGAAGAACTCAGATACCCTTGTATTTTCAGGATCTTCTTTATGTCAATAAATGTTTAAATAAGGGTCTCATATGAAGATGTGACTATAAAAGATATAAAGCAATTCAACTCCAGGAAAAAATGTAAATACATAAAAATATAAGTAGGCAAACAAGGCATCACATGCTAGATAACAAATGAATTAGTTGTTATGCCTCACGAGTCCTGAATTCTATGTCTCCATTTCTGTTACCATGTATTTCCAGGCCTTCTTTGTATTTAATATCTTTTGCATTTAACTCCCTTCTTCACAAAACTGTCAGATCTTCTATTTTGTTTTACATTTCATCTGGCTGACTGTTTTATCTATAGAGACTAATCACATGCATTGATTGAACGATCAATGTGTAGGGAGGCATCAATTCAGGAGTGACAGTTGGGAAAATTAGAGCAAATATTAGAGGCACAACAGTTTATTTATTTCAAAAAGAAGGGGGTGGAAGAGCAGAGATGGCAGAGTAGTAGGAAAACCCTAGGCTAGCTTTTTCCCTCAAGCACAGCTAGATAAATATCAAATCATTCCGAATACCCCAAAAATCAATCTGAGGACTGACAGAACAAACTGCACAACTAGAGGGAGAGAAGAGGCCACATTGTGGAAGGTAGGAGGTGTGTAAATGTGGTTTGGGAGAGAAATGGGTTGGAGGTGCTATGGAGGGGAGGGAGTCCTGATCACTGAAAGAGAGAGAGATTGGAGCACATGGGATCACACAAAGAAAACACGTCCCCAAAGCCATTGACTGGGAAAATGAAAGGGCTGCTTTTCATGAGTTTTTACAACCAGGGGCTCAAAGACTAGAGTTTTAGAGGTCCATGGCGTGGCCAGTGTGAAGTCCTCAGGGTACTGCAGTACTCCTGGGGAGAAAGAGGGCAAACAGCTCAGGAGCAGAAGGTACTAACGAAGGATCCCCTGGGACGCACTGAGATAGACGATTCTCTCTTCTTGGAGTGCATCTGGGAGAGGTGGCATTGCCTCTCCAGGGATAAAAGAACCAGCAGGCACCATTAGCCTCCCCTTTCCCTCATCACAGGTGCAGAGATACCTGCTGAGGGTGACTAACCTGGACACTGGATCCTTGCTGTGCTTTACTCCAAAACCTATGTCCCTATGCTTTGATGCTATGGGACAAACCTACGTCATTCCGAGCACAGCAAGACACTCCCCCAGAGGACCTGTGTGGGTCCCTGCCACACCAGGTCCCTAAAGTTGGGAGTTTTAAAACTCAGCTTGGCCTACCTGGAATAGAACATGGGTGCACTGGGCCACCAGGTGGGCAGGTGGCCTGGACACAGACAGGGTGAAGGCAGGGATCTGAGGTAAGCTTGGGACAGAAGAAGGGAGATTGTTTGCTCTTCGGGGAGGGCTTCCTGGACAGCAGCAGGCACAAACTCCCTACTCTGAGGATGAGGGAAAGGGCTGGCACATTCCTCTCCCCTGCCCATCAGCATTAACTAACTTCAGTAAACAGCACAGCACCACCAGTGGTGGCCTAAGCAACTTACACCAAGCTCTATTCCCCCGTGCTCTGCTGGTACTGCTTTTCTCAGGCAAGCATGCCTAAAAACCAGAGCAGCAGACTCCTCCCCAAAAGACCATCACAAACCCCCCATTTGCATTGAGTCTCTTAACCATAGAATTCTGCAGAGCTTTAGCTCTAGTTGAAACAGCATTAGGTTTCTTTTAACAAGCAGACCAGGGCAAACCTACTTAAAACTCACCACCCTCTGGCCAAGGTCCGAACACTCCCAACTGCAGACAAGGGAAACTCTGCAGAGGACTGACCTGAGGGAAGGAGCAGCCAAAACACAGCAGCAGAGTGCATGCAGAATACACTAGAGACACTTCCTGAAGCACCAGGCCCTGGACAGTATATGACCTCTTCTTCATAAAGCCATTACACTCAGGAGCAGGAAACATAACAGGCTTTCCTAATACACAAAAGAAGACAGAGATCTAGACAAAATGCCAAGATGGAAGAATTCATCCCAAAAGAAAGAACAAGAAAAGGTCACGGCCAGGGACCTAACTCAAACAGATATAAGTGATATGCCTGATCCAAAATTTAAAGCAAGAATCATATGTATACTAGCTGGGCTTGAGAAAAGCATAGAATACCCCACAGAGTCCCTACTTCAGAGATAAAAGACCTAAAAACTAGTCAGGCTGAAATGAAAAATGCAATAACTAAGATTTGAAACTGACTGCATGTAATGACAAGAATGGAAGACACAGAGGAATAAATGATATTGAAGATAAAATTACGGAAAATAATGGAGCTGAAAAAAGAAGGAAAGAAAAGTACTGCATGTAATGACAAGGATGGAAGACACAGAGGAATGAATAAGTAATATTGAAGATAAAATTATGGAAAATAATAAAGCTGAAAAGAAGAAAGAAAGAAAGGTATTGGATCACAAATGTAGACTTAGGGAACTCAGTGACTCCATAAAGGATAACAACATTCTTATCATAGGAGTCCCAGAAGAAAAGAGAGAAAAGGGGATGGAGGTTTATTTGAGAAAATTACAGCTGAAAATTTCCCTAATCTGGGGAAGGAAACAGACATCCAATTCCAGGAGGGACAGAGAACTCCCATCAAAATCAACAGAAGCAGGCTAACACAAAGACATATCTTAGTTAAATTTGCAAAATATAGAAATAAAGAAAAAAATCCAAAAAGCAGCAAGACAAAAGAAATCCCTAACTTGAAAGGGAAGAAAAATAAGGTCAGCAGCAGCTCTTTCCACAGAAATTTGGCATAATATATTCAATGTGCTGAAAGGGAAAAATATGCAGCCAAGAATACTTTATCCAGCAAGGCTATTGGTCAGAATAGAAGAGATGAAGATTTTCCTAGACAAGCAAAAACTAAAGGAGTTCATGACTACTAAACCATCCCTACAAGAAATATTAAAGGGGACTCTTTGAGTGTGAAAGTAAGACCAAAAGTGACAAACACTAGAAAGGGACAGAGAAAATCTCCAAAAACAATGAAAAACGAGTAATAAATGGCACTAAATTCATATCTATCAATAATTACTCTGGATGTAAATGGACTGAATGCTCCAGTCAAAAGCCAAAGGGTGTGTGGATAAAAAAAGAAAAAAACAAGACCTATCTATACACTGCCCATAAGAGACTCATTTTAGACCTAAAGACACCTGTAGATTGAAAGTGAGGGGATGGAGAAATATTTATCATGGAAAAGGATGTCAAAAGAAAGCCAGAATAGCAATACTTATACCAGACAAACTAGATTTTAAACCAAAAACTGTAAAAAAGAGATGAAGACAGGCACTACATCATAATAAAGGGGTCTATCCAATAAGAAAATCTAACACTTGTAAATATTTATGCCCCCAACTTCGGACCACCAAATTTATAAAACAGTTAATAACAAACATAAAGGAACTCATGGATAATAATACAATAAAGATTTTTTCACTCCACTTACATCAATGGATAGATCATCTAAGCAGAAAATCAATAAGGAAACAATGGCTTTGAAAGACACACTGGACCAAATGAACTTAACATATATATTCAGAACATTTCATTCTAAATCAGCAGAATACACATTGTTTTCATGTGCAAATGGGACATTCTCCATAATATATCATGTTCTAGGTCACAAATCAGGCCTCAACAAGCACAAAAAGATTGATCATACCATGCATATTTTCAGATCACAACACTGTGAAACTTGAAGTCAACCACAAGAAAAAAAAATTGGAAAAACATGAAAGTTAAAGAACATCCTACTAAAGCACAAATGGGTCAACCAGAAAATTAAAGAAGAAATGAAAAAAATTCATGGAAACAAATGAAAATGAAAACATGAGAGTCCAAAACTTTTGGGATGCAGCAAAAGCAGTCATAAGAGGGAAGTATATAGGAATACAGGCTTACCTCAAGAAGTAAGAAAAATCTCAAATATGTAACTTAACCTTAAGCTTAAAGGAGCTAGAAAAAGAACAAGTGAAGCCTAAAGCCAGCAGAAGAAGAGAAATAATAAAGATTAGAGCAGAAATAAATGATATAGAAACAACAACAGGGGCACCTGGGTGACTCAGTCGGTTAAGCATCTGCCTTTGGCTCAGGTTATGATCCCAGGGATCTGGGATCGAGCCCTGCATTGGGGTCTCTGCTCAGCAAGGAGTCTGGTTCTTCCTCCCTCTGCACCTCCCCTTCCCATTCGTGCTCTCTCTCTCTCTCACTATCCCTCTCTCAAATAAATAAATAAATATCTTTTAAAAAAGGAAAGAGAAACAACAATAACAACAACAACAACAACAAAATAGAACAGATCAATGAAACCAGGAGCTGCTTCTTTGAAAGAATAAAATTGATAAAACCCTGGCCAGACTTATCAAAATGAAAGGAAAAAAGACCCAAATACATAAACATCACTCATCATCAGGGAAATACGAATCAAAACTGCAAGGAGATATCATGTCACTCCGGTCAGAGTGGCTAAAATTAACACAGGAAACAATAGGTGTTGGTGAAGATGTGGAGAGAAGGGAACACTCTTACACTGTTGGTGGGAATGCAAACTTGTGCAGTCACTCTGGAAAACAGTCTGGAGGTTCCTCAAAAAGTTAAAAATAGAGCTACCCTATGATCCAGCAATGGCAATACTAGGTATATACCCAAAGGATATAAATATACTGATTGGAAGGGACACATGCACCCCTATGTTTATAGCAGCAATGTCCACAATAACCAAACTATGGAAAGAGCCCAAATGTCCATTGACTGATGAATGGATAAAGAAGAGGTGATACACATGGAATACAATGGAATATTACTCATCCGTCAAAAAGAATGAAATCTTGCCATTTGCAATGATGTAGATGGAGCTAGAGGGTATTATGGTAAGGAAAAGAAGTCAGTCAGAGAAAGACAAATACCATATGATTTCACTTATATGTGGAGTTTCAGAAAGCAAACATATGTACATAGGGGGGGAATAAAAAGAGAGAGAGAGGCAAACCAGGAAACAGAGTCTTAACTGTAGAGAACACTGAAGGTTGTTGGAGGGAAGGTGGGCGGGGGATGGGTTAAATGGGTGACGAATACTGGGTGTTATATGTAAGTGATGAATCACTAAATTCTACTCTTGAAAACTAATGTTACGCTGTATGTTAACTATTTAACTAGTTAACTTGAAATTTGAAACTAAAAACAAAAACAAAAAACAAAAGAAAAGATATGGAACACATTAGAGCCCCCTGAAGCATCTGTGTGGAGACTGGGATGACATGTGGAAGAATAGCAAATAGACCAGATGGGTTAATGGTGAGATTCACATGTGGATTACCAGGAGATAAACCAGAAATGACTTATAAACCAATATAGGTCACTGTGAATGCATGCTTTGGGGTTTGGATCAGATCCAGCAATAGTAAAAATATGAATAGGAAAAATGAATCTGAGACAAAAATTACACTATTTCCAACATTTTGAAATGTCGTAATAAAGATACCTTTCTAATAAAAGTATTTAAATTTGAATTATATTCTAAGTAAACAAATTGAGAGTGCACTGATTTGTTATGACTGAGTTTATGACGGAGCTAGTTTTTGTTTACTTCTTGTTTGTTTGTTTTTTCTTTTTCCTTTTTTTTTAAATCTAACGTCCTGGCTAATATCCTATTTAGATTTTCTTGGTAGGCACACTACCACTGTGCCTAACTTCTAGAATAGGGAATTAGCCTGGCTAATTTAACCACCAGGATTCTAGTGTAATCCTGTTGCTGTATTCCTGATAATTAATCTGTAAGCAACTGCATTGTCCGATATCCAATATACAGCACAAGGAAAATGATCATTTACATTGTTAGTTTGGTGGACTAAATGAAAGAGCACTTTTTTTTTATTAATAGCTGCACTTTTCATAAATTTTATGAGTTAATAGGGTTCAATTAATGTTGCCAAGTGGTGTGCTTCATACATATGTCTCTGGGGTTTTGTGAAGTTGGGAAGAATGTATAATGAATGGCTGAGCAGTTATATTGGTACCCTAGTAATTAGAGAACGAGTAATTAATGTGCATCTGTGTTAGGCTCCTGGGTACTGTCAACGACCCTGTAGTGTGCAAAAAAGAGAAATTATGAGCTTGGCAGGGGAATACAGCTTTTCTCTTTTTCTTAAATTTTAGATCTACATCTGTGTTTAATTAGAAGAAGAAATGAATTCCCATTAACACCATTAGGCAACATGCTATGATTGGTTAAAGCCTACATGGACTGTGAAACTGATCTAGAAAGCTCAGGAGATTACAATGGGATTTTTTAATCTCAGAAGGACTTTATTTTTGAATAAAAATAAGATGGTGAATAGTCCACACCTGGCTGTCTGTAGAATACCTTCTGCTCTTCACTTTTGGCCACTTACTAAAATGATGAGTAATCTAAACAAAAGTCTACTAAGTAAAAATGACTTACCACACCCACAAAAGGATTTTTTTTTTCCCATAAGGGGTGAGATGCAATCCCATCACTTTGTGATAGTCTCTGTATGCAAAAAATGTCACAAATATTAATGGTGGTATTACATAGTTTGCTGATAGTCATGGATGTTACAGATGACTAGCTATGCTGATGCTTTAGTTTCCAGAGAGATTCAAATTAAATTGCTTTTATCTCATGAAGCAGAGTAACATTTCATATTCCACATGATAATGAAATGTATCCTTAGGGCAACTAGGATGTCTGTACTTTTAAAATGAAACAGGCATGATTTAATTAGTATGCAAGAACATAGGCCTAGATTTTAAGAGAAAGATGACTCTCCTGAGTGTTCTTGTTCAGTGGTCCTCTAAAATTTTGCTTTTTGGGAGCACTACTGAATGGCTGTATTTGTAATTAAACATTGCCTTTACTTAAAGTTTTGGTAGTATTCTGCCAAATATTCCATTGAGATATTAATTGAAATGACAATGTTCATTCGTTCATATATAATTATGGTAGAAACTTGTTATGCACTATTGGCTATAAAGTTGGAATTTTGAGAGAAAAAGTTCAGTATTGGACATCAACAAACAAATTATATAAGCAGGTTAATGATAGTGGATAATTTCACCCACAGGAATGTTCAGTATTTGCATTTAGATGTTAGCTCTAAAGCAGGGCACAAAATTGTTACTTTCTATTTAAAAATATAATGTTTAAGGAATAGCTATCATAAATTTTAATCATTTCCCCAAAATTTTTATTAAAGTAAAATAATATACTATAATCAAATGTATAGTACAAATTGTTAAGATAATTTAAAATCATAATCTCCTATTTTCTCCTTGCTCTAATATTTAGTCATTTAAGATTTGAAAAGGATTCCTTTTAAAAAGTTGAAATATTGAAATGATAGTTTCATTTTAGTTTTCTGTATTATGTCAGTATTGCTCTTAGAAATTGCCCCTCTGCTTACTATGTAATACGACCTCAATTAAATCACTTAGGTTCTATCATTTTCCTTTCTTATCTTGAAATAGTGAAAATAATAATGTCTCTATCACAATGGTCATCAAATGTGAAATGAGAATACATATGCATGATGAAGGTGATGATGATAATGAAGAAAATTATGACAGCTAGAGTTGGTAAAGTTTATTACATGGTAGATATCTTAAGAAGTAGAGGGGGTGCCTGGGTGGCTCAGTCGGTTAAGTGTCTGCCTTCAGCTCAGGTCATGATCTCAGGGTCCTAATGATGTAGGAGAGCTAGGCTCTTCTCTCACAGATTCAAAGAATAAATCTCGTGGACAAAAGAGAGAGAGTAAAGCAATAGAAGTTTATTAAGCAAGGATACAGAAAAAAAGCTCTCAGGAATGAGAGGGGCCCCAACAGGGTTGCCACTGAGGGCTTTCAGGGATGGTCTTTTATAGAAAACTAACCAGGGAACTTAAATCTTTTTAACATCTCTATTGATAACACCATTGAGTAAGGACTAGTGTAACACCTACAATGGCTTACTTCCTTTTTAGGGTCTGGTAATTCTTGGTCACAAGTAGCTATTATAACAAGACCCCAGCTCTGACACCTAGAACAGGATAGTCTGGTTTGTTCCCTTATCTCTGGTTTCCTTTTCTCTCCCACATTTTTTAAATTTTGTGAGCCTGATTCCATTGCTCCCTACTTATCTCTCCCTACCTAGCCCCACCTGTCCCTTTCTCACTGAGATAGAGCCCCACATCGGGCTCTCTGCTCATTGGGGAGTTGGCCTCTGCCTCTCCCTCTGAGCCTCCTCCCTGCTTGTGCTCTCTCTCTCTCTCTATTTCTGTCTCAAATAAATAAAATCTTTAAGAAAAAAAAAGTGAAGTAGACTGGAGATGGCCTTCAATTCTTTGCTACCCTTCCTTTTGCCAGTTGGAATTGAATTCACTACAGCTTAGATGTGTCCTGGCCTTTGTAACTTCTTTGACCAATGAAATACGGGAAAGTGGAGTTCTGGGACTACTGAGGTAGGACCCTAAGAAACTTACAGCCTCCATAAAGCATCTTGGAAGGACACCAACTCTCAAGATGTTCCATCCTGAAGTCCATCTGCCCTTCCCATGCTGCATGGAGAAGCTATACATAATAACTCTGTTCAGAAGTCCCAAATATGCGGGGTGCCTGGGTGGCTCAGTCGTTAAGCATCTGCCTTCAGCTCAGGTCATGATCCCAGAATCCTGGGATCGAGCCCCGCATCAGGCTCCCTGCTCGGCGGGAAGCCTGCTGCTCCCTCTCCTACTCCCCCTGCTTGTGTTCCCTCTCTCTCGCTGTATCCCTTTCTGTCAAATAAATAAAATTTTCAAAAAAAAAATTAAAAAAAAAAGAAGTCCCAAATATGCCTCAGATGATAGTGAGCAGCCCACAAATATAATTGCTCTGTAGGATCTATGGCCTTGTATAATCCTCCCCAATAAATGTAGGCACAACTTGTGATTTACTTTTAATCAATAGAATGCAGCAAAGATAATGGGATGTCACGTCCATGATTGCATTCCATAGAATTGTTAACTTCTGTCTTGCTAGTAAACTATTGATTCTCTCCCTTACTGGTTTTGATAACATCAGCCATCATATAGTGAGGCCCAGGTGAAAAGTTGAAGGTGGCCTCAGATTGACAGCTAGCAAGGAGCTGAGACCCTCATGCTGAGAATCCTTGAGAAACTGAACCCTGTCAACAACCATGTGAGCTTGGAGGTGGATGTCTCCCAAAAAAAAGCCTTAGATGATACCCCAGCCCTGGCTGACACTGAGAGCACAGCCTTGTAAGAGACCCTGAAGCAGATCATGCAGCTAAGCCATGCCCAGATTCCTGGCCCACAGGACCTGTGAGACAATATGTTTGCTGCTTTAAGGCACTAAGTTTGTGGCAATTTATTACACAGCGAGAAAAAAACGAATACTTGGTCTTTGAAGATTCCCCTCTGATTCCTTCAACTGTTTTAGTAACTAAAAGAATATCATCAACTGGAAGTGAGTATAGGGAAAGGGTGTTTAGAGTCTGAGGAGAAAAGGAGGTGCAGAATAGTCATCTAGGAAGTTGGAGAGAGGATGGTTTAAGACTATATACTGTGACTGCCTAGCAGCATGAAGATTCCACTTGAAGTTCTTGGCCATTGCATTTAACCTGAGAATATTCCATTTGGTCATCTGTTTTTCTCCAGCCACACTGCAGTTAGGTTTGGAGTGGTGCCATACTAAAGACAATGAACTGGAAAGATGAGAGGTAGTGGTCTGAGAGCAGAATGCCGGAAGTTGAGATTACAGTAATAACAAGGTCTAAATCATGATCATGGGAGCGAGAAGCTGAGATACATAGAAGACAAAATTAATGGAAAAGAGACATTTGAGGGACTGAGAGACCTTAATTTTGAGTGAAATCACTCATATAAGTATGGAAATAGCCAAAAATTAAAGACATAAATATTGTAAATAGTGACAGTGACCCAGGAAATAAAAATTTTGTAAGGAGAGGAGGATGGATTCAGGGCTTGGCAGTTAGTGGTAACAATGAGATATGGTGGATGTGATAATCATGTGGCTGGAAAGAAAAATGGAGGTGGGAAGAATTGTCTGCAAGTAACAATATGGAGCAATGAGACATTTTTCAACTGTAGACTCACTGACATGAATACTGAAGAAGAAATTCCAGTCAACATTTGAAGGAGCTGCAAGGGAGTGGGACACTCAAGGGAGATTATGACTTTAGATTTCCAGGTCAGCTACTACATGAAATGATGGTTCAGAGAAGACAGCGAAGATATAGCAAATGTTTCCTCTGATGGACAATGCAGTTCAGAGGGCTCTGTCAATATATTTTGAGCAAAAACCACAAGGACAGCTTGTTCAACAAAGTTGGGTTTGTTGACTTGTCAAAACTTGTCGAATAAAATACTACTTTGGGTGTTCAGTGAGATGTTAGAAAGGATTTATTATAGGATTTGGACTTGTGTTAGATTATTGGTGCAGAGTACAAAAAAGGGGGACTTTGTTCCAGATTGGATGCTGTAAAGAGATGAGGTAATTCTTTAATTGGGTATTTTAATAACTCCTATCTTGATCAGAAGAAAAGAGCAAAGCTAAATCTGATCAGTAAAGAAGCACCGTTCACACCTATTAGCCAGCATAAAAAAAAAGATTTAGTCATTCTGCCTTTATCTGTGTTCAGACATAATTAATTATGAAGTTATCTGGTTTTTGTTTATATCTATTCAGTCAGAGTGTTGTTTGTCTGATGTTGTTTTGTGCAAATTTTTATGTATAAGGGGAGAACACATGGTTGTGAGTCCCAGGCCATCTCGTGCCTACCAGGGGACGCATTTATTTATTTATTTTATTTATTTATTTTTTTAAAGATTTATTTATTCATTTGAGAGAGCGAGAATGAGAGAGAGTACATGAGAGGGGGGAGGGTCAGAGGGAGAAGCAGGCTCCTCGCTGAGCAGGGAGCCCGATGCGGGACTCGATCCCGGGACTCCAGGATCATGACCTGAGCCGAAGGCAGTCGCTCAACCAACTGAGCCACCCAGGCGCCCCGCATTTCTTTTTCCTAGCTAGGGGGATGGTCTTACAAGTTGGGAAGGAGTGTGACAAGGAACAGATTGACATAAGTACATAGTCTTACAGGAATTAGAGTGTAAGAAATGGGGGTTCTTGTAAGAGTCTGAGGCTTCTTGTGATGACTGATGTAAATAGGGTAAGGGACACCTGGCTGGGTCAGTCAGCAGAGCATGCGACTGTTCATCTTGGGGTTGTAGGTTCAAGCCCTACATTGGGTAGAGAGATTACTTAAAGATAAAATCTTAAAAAGAAATGGGGTTGGTTAAGGTGCATGATTAAGCATAGTATAGTATATTAACTCATTCAAAAGAATTTTTGTAACTCTTGATTATGATAACAATAAACATAACAATAGTTTGGTAGCTATAATTTACTTAGTGCTTATTTTCATCAGATATTTACCACATCCATTAAGGATAGTATAATAGTTTATCACAAGATAAATATTCTTATTTTTATTTTTCAGTAAGAAAGTCAAGACCCAGAAGTTTTAAGCCTCAAGATCATATCTTTAATCCTGAATTCAAAGCTCTTAATTACCATTACACTGTCAACCCTACTAATGATATAATATTCAATAAAAAATGCAGATTACAGAAATGCAGACTTGCTGAGGTTGAGGCAATATATAATTATTTTACATATATAAAGAAAGTAAAAGAAAACTTGGAAAAAAATTTTTGATTGACTATGCAGTGGAACCAGGGGATATTTATTTTTATTTTCCTTCTAATGTTACTATAATGTATTTTGTGTAATTAATAATGATTATAGTATGTTTACCCACCACTGACACAATGAAGATCATTTTAAATAAAGATCTTCAATGCAAATTTTTTTTTTTTTTTTGGAAGAGAGAGAGAGAGAGGAGGGGTTTGGGGGAGAGGCAGAGGGAGAGGGAGAGAGAATCTTAAGCAGGCTCTGCATCTGGTGAAGACCCTGATGGGGAGTTTGATCTCACAACACTAAGATCATGACTCTGAGATCATGATCTGAGCTGAAATCAAGATGCTTAACCAACTGAGCCACCCAGGCACCCCTTCAATTGAATTTCTTAATTATCCCTTGAAATGATTGTATTTTGATATCATGAATAGAATTACATTAGAAGCTGTAAAACTTTTCTCCAAATTTTATTGGCTACTGTGAATCATTTCAGGTTAAATCAGGGAGATGATTTTACAAAATATTTAAATATTTTTATATTTAATAAATATATTTTATATATTATATATTTATATTATCTATATATAAATATGTTTATATTTATATGTTTAATATATTATATATTTAATATAATATATTTAATATATTTATAATATATTATAATATATATTTAATAAATATATATTTTTATATCTAATGAATATTTCAATATTTATTTAAATATCTATTGATAATTACATAGTAGAGAGTATAATGTATTTCTTTGCTTAAGAGACAACTTAATTAGAAAATGAGTAAATGCACATATACTTAAATTATTGCAATATATTACTCAATAGGGAATTTAAATCCAGCTGCTATGTTTTCAGTCATCCTTTTTCCCCCCAAGTATGTTTCCTTCCTTCCTTCCTTCCTTCCTTCCTTCCTTCCTTCCTTCCTTCCTTCCTTCCTTCCTTCCTTC